>NC_136261.1:324625099-324930099 GCF_964187855.1 Myxine glutinosa
CTGGGATGGAAAGGAAAAGGTTGGCTCTGGGGATGGAAAAACAGAAATGAAAGATGTGGAATGATAGTGTGGTGAGCCAAAGAGGAAGAGCCTGCTGAAATTGGCAGATGAAGACTGTAGAGGAGACTTCAGAGTGGGGACACACATGGTCTAGCAACAGCAGAAGGGGAGGGGGAGGGGATGACACCAACAGCATGGCTGAAGGATAAAATAGATGGGAAATGGGTTGAGCGGTTGGGGTGGAGGAGATAGACACGGAAGCAAACTCTCTGGAAGTAAAAACTGGAAATTTGGAAGGTGGGGTTGGGTGAAGTTAACGAGGGAGGCCAACTTTGAAATGTGGATTGCCGTAAAGCAATCATTGAGAGCGAGAACCCCAAGAGTTCAATGACTGAGCCCCTGAGACGGTTGTTGAGAAAGTATATGGCAGGGTTTGAGGTATGGTGGAGACGGACTGTTTTCTCTCAGGATTGAAAGACATATTCCAAGTGTTTGACCAGTTTGATTTTTGTCAAGGTCTGAGGAGAGGGAAGAGACTGCTGCCAGTCTGTCAGAAGGATTAGTGATGTCACTGCAGAGAGTGGAGTCCAGCAAAGTTGTAGGATTTTCGAGAGTCAGATAAATCGTTGAAGATGAGGAATAAGACGCAGCCAAGAACGCTGTCTTTGGGTATTCCAGCCTTTACAGGAAGAGAAGAAAGCATTCCATTGAGAGCCACACACGAGGGTGGAGGAAGTCAGTAATCCAAGAATGGAGTTGGCCTTAGATGCCATAGGCAGAAAGTTTGGGAGAGCGAGGCAGGATGCCAGACTGTATCTGAAGCTCGAAATATGTTGAGACGGCCCTGATCTCGTGTTTGATATTGACGGCCTTCATCCATTGTTGGGAGAGATTGAAGCAGGCTGTCCAAGGTAGTGATGAGGTCTATCTGAATCTGAGTTATGATCTGAGATGAGGCTGTTGGAGAAAAGGAATGATTTTTATGTCAACTGCGATAATGGATTCCATGACCTTGCTGGTGATTGAAAGTAAGCTAATTGGTCTGTAGTTGAGGGGATCGGTATTTGCACCTTTTTATGCAATGATGTGAAGTTAGCTAATTTCCAAGCAGATGGGAGATTACCTGTGTTAAATGACAGGCTGAAATTGGCAGAGAGAGGAAGTGCAAGAGCAGCAGAACAGGTCTTCGGTTGTATGAGCTAATGCTGGCTGATGCAGTTGCAGAATCAGTCGAGGGTAACCAGAAACTTTTCCACTCTCTCAGGTGAAGAGACAAAATCCAGGTGCAATTGTATACGACTTGGCAGAGTGGTTGCAGAGAGAGGGGTTGGAGTTGCAAGATTTTGAAGCGAACACCGAAATGAGGCATTCGGCTTCTGACTAGAGTCAGCTGTGGTTCCATTTGCAGTGAAGGAAAGGATAGAAGGGGAGCATACTCCAGTGACAGACTTGACAAGGTGCCACAAGGTTTTAGAGGGTGACAAGTTTGAACTCATTCTTGAGATTGGACAGTTGTTGTTTTCTTGCTCTCCTGAGTGGGGGCATGCTTGTTGCGGAATTTGTGGAATGATCTTAGGTTTTTTGGTTTGATTTGCCTTCGAGGAGTAGAATACAAGTTGTTTTAAAGCAATGGCCTCACCACATGATTCAGAGTATCAAGATTGTGAGGATTGATAAGATAACTGAAGATAAGATGGGATTAATTTGTGCATAAAAGAGCAGGCTTCTGTGGAAACAAGTCTTAAGTGTGATGGCTGCTTTGCATTCCCTGCCATTTTTAACTCAACTGGACGGTTCATCACATACTGAACCCTCCGGCGTCCGTCGTTGTCGGCGTCGTCGTCTGTCGTCCGTTAACTTTTCGACGTTAACACTCCAGCATCCACAAATATCAACCGATTCTGATCAAACTTGACATGCAGCATCCTTGCCCCAAGGACCAGGTTGTTATTACATTTCAGCCCGATCCGTTGAAAAATGGCGGACTTAGGCGACCATTTTGTTTTAGGTCATGAAAACGACGTTAACACTCTCGCGTCCACAAATATTAACAGATTTTGATCAAACTTAGAATGTTTAACCCTTGCCACACAAGGTAGGTTGGTTGCTATTGCATTCCAACCTGATCCGTCACAAAATGGCCGCCATAGGCCGCCATATTGTTTTCAGCTCAGAAACGACGTTAAGACTTTAACGTCCACAAATATTTATGGATTTTGATCAAACTTGGTGTGTGAGACTCTTACCACACAAGGTAGGTTGCTATCGCATGTCAACCCGATCTGTCACAAAATGGCCGCCCACACAACTAGATTTCTGCAACATTGTTGCAAAGTGTAACATTGTATCAATTGTAAAACAAGGACAAGTCTACGGATACAAGGACCTTAAAATTATTACACAAGGTTGTTGGCTTTTCAGTTAAGTCAAATCTAGTACAGACAACTGACCTACTTTGAAGTTGTCCAGTCAGTACAGTTGAGTTCTGCTTCCCTGGAAGCTCTAGTTGGAATTTGTATTGATTTTGTATTCTTGCAAAGGTCCAAAAATATGGGGTATGAGGAAGAGACACCCAGACCAATTTGCAAATAATATAAATAAAGGCCTGCATAATGACAAATATAGTACTTCAACATCTTTAACTTCAACATCTTCAACAATATACCAGACATCTTTGTTCAGCATTTAAAGGAATGGGGCATGGACAAGCAACTATAGGTTGGCAGATTTTGGACAGGTTTTGGACCAAATGGCCTCTTGTGTTTAAGTTCCTTGATGGTGATGGATATCGGAGAAAGACTGCATGATATCTCTTGAGAGAGGCATGTTTGATACAGCCACAGTTGACAATTGCTTGTGCTTTTGTAAAGTTTGTGCCAGTTGGATGCATGGGCAGCTCAAGGAACAACCAGTCAAACTTTCATGCATGTACCTGGACCTGTGAACATTATTTTGCCGCAAAGGGAAGACTTTCTTACCCGCATTGACTGGCAAAAATGCTGCATCATGTCTATTGAGAAACTCACCCTCAGATTACATGATGGAAATGAGTTGTCCCGCCACCTCTTCAAAAGCTAGGCTACGGTCATCAAGGTGATTGGCCATCTTTACCTCCACCGCCGAAGATGGATGGAGGTTGTTTTCACCCCTGTCTTTGTCTGTCTTATATGACACATGTGATGCAACTATTTCCTTAAGTTATTTTGGTAGTGTAAGCTGTTGAGTTCTCTCACGTCGACCTCACTTTTTGAAACAGTGCGGAGGGTATTTCTCGATTTTTCGTTATTGGTACCCTGGTTACTTTTTTGAACAGCGACTGACGTGGAATGGCTTAAATTTCACAATTATGTCGACTTTTGGTCGACTGATGTCTTCAGATAAAGTTGACTTTATGTACTTCTAGGTGAGAAATTGCAGCCGAAGGAAGATGAACAGGTAGGCAAGGTTTTTGGCGATGTGGTTATTATGGCTTCCTTATTTGCATTTATTACCTGTGTTGTGTACTATTGCTGGTGATGGGTTAAACAATCATTTCAAAGTATTTGTGATGTGCTTGATAGGATGAAGATGTTTCAACATTGCATCTGGCCTGGGAAATGCTGGAACTCGCAAAAATTATTTTCAAAAGGTAAAAAAAGGTTGTGACTTTCATTGGTAGTGATGAGGTGCTGGTTTGAATTGGTGCAGTTATTATTTAATGTTCCGCTCAATGTTTAAGGAAGTTACTGGGATGGCAGATCGAATGAAAGTTTCATTAACCTTGTAATGCTTGGTCGTAGAAAAACGTATATTTTCCTCTCGACAGGCAAGCTAATGCGAAGGCCCAATGGAATGCTGCTTATGCACACATGAAGCTTGGAGAATTGGGCATTGAATTGGGTATGTTTTGTATTTAGGTTTTCTTTACTTTATTCTTTTTTGTTTTTTGTTGTTCTTAGTATTTTTGGGGGGGGGAGGGCGGGGTTTTTTTTTTTTTTTTAAATAATTATGCAAGATCGAGGCTCGTGAAAGAGCTAACATTAATCACACAAAAAGACAAACCGACACACAAAACAAAAAACAAGGGGAGCGGCAGACAAGAGGGGGAAGGACACAAACACAACATTTGAGAGCAGGGACATCGGGAGGACTTGGGGGGAGGTGGGAGAGGAATAAAACGTATGAACACTGCAAGGACTCTGGGGTGAATTACCGGGGGTAGAAAAGATCAAGGTTTTCGATGGGGGAAGATAAGAGATGGTGGTGAACAGCTGTTTTAAAGACCTGGAGGGAGGAGTGGGATTGAAGGGAGTGGGGGAGTTTGTTCCAGAGGTGGGAGAAAAGGGGAATGAAAGAGTGAAGGTGAGCAGAGAGCCTAGACTTTGGCAGTTTAACCATAAGAGGGTTGCAGGCAGATCTTGTGCGACCTGAAGGAATATTGGGGGGACAGAGCACAGAGAGAGCTGGGGGAGCAAGGCCGGAGAGGAGTCGGTAGAAGACAAAGACCACCAACCTGCCTGCGGTGAATGAGTGAAAGGCCCTCGGAGTTGACTACATCGCAGGAGATTCCAATGATTCTGAAAGCTTTGGCCTCAACAGCGTGAAGCCGAGCAAGGTGTGAGGCAGGAGCACCAGCCCAGAGGGGGGAACAGTATTCCATTGAGCTGCGGATGAAAGCCTTGCATGTGGTGAGGAGCTCAGGGGTGCCAAGGAAGGACTTCGCACGATGGAGGATGCCCAGTCGGCGACTGGCTTTGGAGGCCAGCTTGGAAATGTGGTTTTCCCAAGAAAGATCATGGCAGATAGTGAGACCCAAAAGCTTGAGCGACAGAACTTCTTGGAGAGGATTGTTGAGAAAGTAGATGGGAGGGTTGTCCAGTCGGTCCTTTCGGAGAGACATTGTAAGAGTGTGAGATTTGTCAGGATTGAAAGACGTGTTCCACTTGTTTGACCAGTCTGTGATTTTGTCCAGGTCTGCAGAGAGTGAGGAGGCTGCAGACTGCCGATCTGAGGGATGAGGAATGGAGCGGCAGATAGTGGAGTCATCAGCAAAGAGATGGAGAGGATTTTCCAGAGAGTCGGAGAGATCATTGTTGAAGACCAGAAATAGCACAGGGCCCAGAACACTACCTTGGGGAACTCCAGCCAGAACAGGAAGGGAAGATGAGAGAAATCCATTCAGGGCCACACGTTGCCTACGACCAGAGAGGAAATCCGCAAGCCATGAGTGGAGATTTCCCTGAATACCATATGAGGTGTGTTTGGTGAGCAGAGCTGGGTGCCAGACTGTATCGAAGGCACGTGATATGTCAAGTGAGACAGCTCTGATTTCCTGTTTGGCATTGAGGACCCTCCATCCATTGTTGAGACACCAGAAGCAACATGTCCAGAGTAGAATGACCTGGTCTGAATCCAAATTGATGATCAGAGATCAAGCCATTGGAGAAGAGGAAGGATTTGATATCTGAAGCAATGATGGATTCCATGACTTTGCTGATAATTGGGAGCAGGCTGATTGGTCTGTAGTTGCAAGGATCTGTTTTTGCACCTTTTTTGTGTAAAGCGGTAATGTTTGCTGATTTCCAAGATGCTGGCAGATGACCTTGAGCAAAAGAGAGTGTGAAAAGAACAGAGAGAGGGTGAGATAGAGCGGCAGAGCAGGATTTTAGGACCCGTGGGCTGATGCCGTCTGGTCCAGTTGTAGAATCAGAGTCGAGGTTTGATAAAAACTTCTCCACCTTGTCAGGAGAGAAGGACACAGAGTCCAGGAGCAGTTGGGTTCGACTGGGAAAGGTGGGAACAGAGAGAGATGGGTTTGGGACACAAGATTTTGAGGCAAACACAGAGTTGAGGCATTCGGCTTTGTCATGTGCGGTGTCAACTGTGTAGCCATTTGAGGTAAGGGAGGGGATGGAGGGGGAACAAACACCAGAAACGGATTTGACCAGACGCCACCAGGATTTGGAGGAAGGAGACAGGTTTGAGAGTTCAATCTTGAGTGTGGAGAGATGGTGCTTCCTGACACTCCTGAGGGTAGAAACACACTTGTTTCGAGCTTGGTGGAAGGAACTGAGATTGCCTTCAGTTGGATTTGCCTTCCAAGATGCAAAGGCAAGTTGTTTCAGGGCAACTGCCTCACCACAAGATTCAGTGTACCATGGACGGGAGGAAGGGTTAGACAACTGAAGACGAGATGGGATAAATCTGTGCATGAGAGAGAGCAGTTTGCTTTGGAAGAATTCCCAGGAAGAATTGATGTCAGAGGCATTAGAGATGGGAGACCAGTCCACTTGATTGATGGCTGCTTGCAGACCGTGCCAGTCGGCCTGAGTGAAATGCCAGACCCGTCGGCGCTGAGGAGGCTCTCTGAGAATGGCCAGTGAGATGTCCACTTTAACAAGCACATGATCAGAAGAACCGATTGGAGCAGAAGAAGAGCAGCAGACATTTGCAGGGAAGTTAGTCATAACCAAGTCCAGAAGAGAAGATACCCCATTGACTGAGATCCGGGTCGGGAAATTGACAGATTGTGTCAGTCCCAATGAGTCGCAGAAGTCCTTTGCTGAGGTGCCATGGCTGGTGAGAGATGAACCCACACCCAGCCAGCTGGCATGATGACAGTTGAAGTCGCCACATATGAGGAAGAGAGAGTTTGGATGAGTTGATAGAAGTTGGTCCATGTTGTCCGACAGAGAAATGTAAATGGAGTCATCACTGTTTGGAGGACGGTACAGAACACATATGAACAAAAGGTGGGAGCGGAGAGGAAGCCGTAGCCAGAGGTACTCCTGTGGGTGGGGTGGAGAGAGGGCAGTGCAGGGAGAGTGAGGAAGAGTTTTTGATAAAGATAGCCACCCCACCACCAGGACGAGGCTCAGGTCTATCGTACCGGAGGAGGGAGTAACCAGGAAGAGATATTAAGGAATCAGAGACATCTTGAAGGAGGAAAGATTCTGTTATGCAGATCAAGTCTGGATTTTCAGAAGCAACCTGAATGGAGAGATCAATCAGGTTTGAGCGAAGGCCCTGGATGTTTGAGGTCCATACCTTTAGTGAGGAGAGAGGGGAGCATCGGGTGCAGGACAGGGGAGGGGAGGGGTAGGGTCAGATGAAGGGTGAGAGGGGGATGTAGGAAGAGCAGTTGATAGTGTGTCAGAGATTACAGAAGAGTTACAAGAAAGGGAAGGATGAGGAGGACGAAAGGTTTGATGGTGATGGAATGAGGCACAGTGAGTTTGTTTGAGGGGGGGGGGGGGGGGCAGAGGAAAGTAGAAGGTTGGGGGAGGTGGAGGTATGACATAGAAGAGACGAAGTGGGGAGGAGGCAGCTTTGAGAAGGAGGTGGGAGGAGGGAGAATTTGGGAGGGATGGTTGGGGGGGAGATTTGAAGGGGAGGGGCAAGGGGGGGGGGGGGAGTTTAGAAAGTGGATGATTAATGAAAGATGAACATATATAACAAATTGGGTTTGTTGTGATTTTCAAGTTAGCGATTCGTTTAAGAACGATGGAGGAGGGATGGGATGAATGAGAATTTAGAGCATGGTGATTTGGAATCATAAGAGATTTAATATTTTTTTGAAATGGAATGAGTTGGAGGAAATTGAAAGGAGCCTTTTAAATAAGAAGAAAAACAGCGTGTTGTAATAAACCACTGAATAAAACACTGAAGGGGATAGTTGAAACATATTTAAACAGAACTGTGAAGAACAATCTTATATTCACAAAAATACCAATGGGGAGAGGAAGCCTAGAGCGACGACCACGAGTCACTTGAACAGGGCAAAAGGTGGAAGGCAAGGGGAAAATGGGGGCGGAGCGAGACAGCGCACGTGGGCAGAGGAAAAAGCACACGAGGAGAAAGGGAAATAAAAGTTTTTTTTGTTTGTTTTTGTGGGGGGGGGGGGGGGGGTTACAACGTTAGACAAATAGTAGATGTTTGGTGAAGCTTGGTGGAGAAGGGGAAATCAAAAAAGCTAGCAAAACAGCGAAGGAAGGAACAACCTTCGACGGGGGAAGCCTGAGGCTGCAAGGCCTTGCTCGCGACGCGGCAAACAAACGATTAATTTATGAAAGATAAACACCGAGAAACTTCCAAGGGGGACACTATAAGTTCACACACCGAACGATAAATACAGTTTCGACAAAATACAATTGTGAACAGACTTAACTTTGAAAAACGTGGAGACCGTGTGGACCGTCGAAAACCCCTGCCACCGTCTCCAAGATCTCGCGATCTCTCGCGAGGTTTGGGGGGAGGGAAGATATAAAGAGAGAGAGGGGTGGGTCCTCCATTTGTTTGCCACTGTTGGATGTTTGACAAATCAACTTGCATTTTATTTTGTTGTTGTTCGGAAGATAATTGTTAGTTTTATTTTATTAAAAGTGAAGTATCATTTTCAGTTTTCACTTGCTTTCAACACTGTAGATGAGTTTAAGCTGGCCACAGAGGACTTCCAAGCAGCATTGGAGATCTTGCAGGTGGAAGGAGCAGATGCACGGAAACTTGCTGAGGCTCATTACCAGCTCGGGTCTGCACTTAACATGGATGGTCAAGCGAAACAAGGCACTGTGCATTTACGAAAAGCATTGGCCACGATCAACAACCACCTTGGTATGTAGTTGTGCACAATATCTTTGTCTTATAATGGAGCATATGTATGTTTGTATATTTGTTACCAAAACGTCGCCGACTTCAAATATATATATATATATATATATATATAAAACGGGATATTCGTGACCGTGAAGAACAGTCGAAAAACACAATCCGTGAAGCAGTGAGGGGTGAGGCGATGAAGCCGTGTGACTATATCTATTAATTACATACTGTTTGGATGTCTGTTGCATCCTGCCTATTATTACGTATGTGTATTATGTAGTTGTATACCTTTTGACCCTTTGGACTGCTGAGACCCCTTTGACCGTTGAAGACCCAAAAGACAACGAAGACACTTGAAAACCCTAAATGATCCCGAAGGTCCAAAATCCCAAAACTACCTGGAGGACCCAAATACACTTGGACCCCGAATACCATTAAAAACCGTGAAGACACAAAAACCCCAAATATCCCGAACTCATTGGACCCATTTGACGAGCTTAGGCTCTTGACCATTTAGAGATTTAGACCACTTGGACCTTTTTAGATTACAAATAAATTTGTACAAAAATGTTTGTATTATGATTGGTGTAAATCATAACACAGAAACAAGTTTAGTCCGGTCATTTCTCAAAACAAGCCCGTGCCTCTGCAGCGCTGTGTGGTGAGATGAGTGTAGCAAGCTGATCCATGCTGTAGGAATAATGGGTCATATTTTTTCATGTTGGTCATCTACTATTGCAATATATTCTGATTATCTCTGCCAACAAGGGTGGATGGAGGTTACGTATGGTTTCACCCCTGTCTTTGTTTGTTTGTTAATTGCAAAAATCGAAGATTTCTCAAATATATTGGTTGGGCTTGTGTGTTATGCTGTCTGTTCTTTCTGTCAATGACATTCAGGTCCCAATTTTAAACCTATCTTCACGAAACTTCAATAAATGGTAGAGTTGTTCATAAGCAAGAAGCTTATTGATTTTTAGATCAAAAGGTTAACACTGGCCAAAAGTCAACTTATTTTGGAGATTTTGCAAGTATCATGCTATGCCAGACATAATTGTTTGTCTGTCAGTGAACAGGATATCTCAAAGTTGTGGACAGATTTGGCCGAAATTTGGTGGAGAGGTTGGTTATGTGACACGGACAAATTGATTAGATTTTGGTGAAGGTCCGGATTCAGATCTGGCCTATCAGGGGGTACAAAATGTAAACTGTTCAGCCTGGTGGAGGTGTGTGCCCTGCTAGGTCTCACCGTCTAAAAAGACCATCTTGTGAACGCTACCATTTCCTTAACAAACCTCTTGAATGTCACTCACAAATGTTTGGGCTTCACCATTGGCCATGATATTTCTTGGGCAAATCCCAAAGCTATGATGAATTCTGAAGTCATCCAATGACTGGGCTTCCTCTGTCAGTCTTTCCATGGCAAATCTAAACTTTAATCAACATAGAAGGACTTCATCTGCAGCTTGATGGAATACTGCACCCCTTCTTCGGCTTGTTTCCTTGCCTTGCACTTCGTGATACCATGTAAATCAAGACTCAACCTCTTCCCACCCCCACCCCCCCCCCCCCCCACTCTTTCCCCTCCAACCCCAATCCTCCTCTTCCACCCCAAGGTTTCTCTTGTGTGCATGTAGTCTGTTCGAACCCACTTCTGGTGAAGCTCTCAAAAGCCAAGCTGAATACTCACCTATAATTTTTTTTTTTTCTGTACCAAATGTCGCGGTTCGTTTAAGAGCTAACACATAAAACACATAAAACACATAACGACAAAAACAAACACACACAAAACATGACAAAGGGAGCAGGGGACAAGAGGGGGAGACTAAATCACAACAACAGTAGAGAACTGTGGAAGGGCGAGGGCTGGGGTGAGGTATGTGGTATAAAACAAATGGACACTACCAGGATTTTCAGGAAAGTAAAGGGAATTTGGAAAAGGTGGATTTGGGGTGTATTAATGGGGGAGAAAAGATAAATGTTTTGGTTGGGGAAAGATAAGTGATGGTGGTGACCAGCTGTTTTGAAGACCTGGAGGGAGGAGTGAGATTGAAGAATGTGGGAGTTTGTTCCAAAGGTGGGGAAAAAGAGGAATACAACAACAACAACATGCATTTTAAAAGGCCATTTTCCCTGCTAGAGCAGGGGTTAGCCTTGCGGTCCCCATGACAATCTTCTCAATTTTGCCCTATTTTCTGCATCTCTCCTTGTTAACCCCCTTGCCCGCATTTCTTCTTCCACCATCTTTAGCCAAGTCTTTCTCGGTCTTCCCCGTCTTCTACTTCCTTCTACATTCATTTCCATCACTCTTCTCAACCAGTCACTTTCATCCTTCCTCAACACATGACCAAACCATCTCAACCTGTTCCTCTTCACAGCATCAATCACAGGCTCTATTCCCATCATCTTTCGCAATTCATCATTTGTCTTCCTCTCTCTCAACGATACTCCACACATCTGTCGAACCATTCGCATTTCCACCCTTTCCAATCTTCGTTGCTGCTCTACGTTCATTACCCATGTCTCGCTCCCATAAATCATAACACTTCTCACACATGCAGCATACACCTTTCCCTTCAGCTTCAACGACACTCACCTCATCAGCACGCCACTCAATTCCCGAAACTTCTTCCATGCACATCTCACTCGAGCAACCGTTGCCGAGTCTGATCCACCTTCTCCATTCAGCATGTCTCCGAAGTAGCAAAATGTTTTCACACCTTCCAGCTTCACGCCGTCTCCAAGATCCAACTCAACATTTCCTCCATCTGCAGCTCCCTCTGTGCACACCTTACATTTGAATGTAGCTGCCACACTGGTTAATGACCCTCAGACCACTACATTTTTGATGAACCCACTCAGCGCACATTGTACACTGAATGGAGTTCACTCCGACACCCTTCCTACACACAGCACAGGGCCACTTCCCAGTTCTTTCCACCTCACCACATGCTTTACCACTTGCCATCACCTTAGTCTTTCTGATATTCACCTTCAGACCTTTTGTCTCCATACATTCCTTCCACGTGTTCCGCTTTTCCTTCAGTCCATCCATACTTTCCGCAATCAACACCAGATCATCTGCATACAACAACTCCCACGGTAAACCCTCCTTTACGTTCTGAGCCAGCACCTCCATCACAGCTACAAATAGTAGTGGACTTAGTACCGACCCCTGATGCACTCCCACCTTCACCTCAAACTCACCACTGTTCCCGTCCTTCGTCCTTACAGCTGTGCGCGCTCTTTTGTGTATTGCCATCACTACTCTGATCAACCATTCCTCCACTCCTAACTTCCTCAATGCCCATGTCAATACTTTGCGTGGAACCCGATCAAATGCTTTCTCCAGATCAACAAACCCAAGAAACGACTTCTTCCTCTTCTCCATGTACTTCTCCTGCAACTGCCTCACAATGAAAAGTGCGTCTGTCGTTCCTCTTCCTGGCATGAATCCAAACTGCATTTCGTCGATCTTCACTTTCTTCCTTATCCTCCTCTCCAACACCCTTTCCAATACCTTCATTCCATGCTCCAATAACTTTATCGCTCGGTACGAACCACACTCCAGAGGGTCACCTTTCCCCTTGTATAGAGGGACGAGGGTACTCAGTTCTCAATCCACTGGAATGCGGCCTTCTTTCACCACCAGATTACAGATCTCTGTCATTCTCTTCACACCCCAACTTCCTGCTGCCTTCAACATATCTCCCACAACTCCCGTCGGCTCTCCCGCTTTTCTACCCTTCATTGCTTTTATCGCTTCCTCAACTTCCTTCTCAGTTATCTTCTCTGCCGGTCCTAAAACTGGGTTACTCTCTATGTTGCCATCCCATTCATTCTCTGTATTCAACAGCATTTCCATATATCTTTTCCATCTTCCTTTAATTCCATCTGGGTCGACAACGATTTGTCCCACTTCATCCTTCAAGCAACTCACCCCCATCACATCACACCTCTTTCGCTATCTGCTTTGCAATCCTGAATACTGCGTTCTGACCCTCTTCCGAATCCAAGCGTTCTCCGAACATTTTCCTACATGCCTCCTGCGCCTTTGCTACCTCTTTCTTTGCAGCCTTCCTGGCTGCCTTATAACTTTCATGCTCTGCTGTTTCTGCTCCCGTACCCTTCGCCTTCTGCCACTCGAACTTCTTCCTCTTCTCGTCAATCCTCTTTCCAACTTCATCATCCCACCACCATGTTTCCGAGTGCCTCGGTGGTCCTTTTGTCCATCCACATACCTCACCAACGGCTCCCAACAGACTAGCTTTCATTGACATCCAACCACTTTCAAGCTCAACCACAAGGAAAAAAGAGGAATGAAAGAGTGAATGTGAGCAGAGTCTTGATTTTGGCAGTTTCACCAGAAGAAGGTTTCTGACGGATCTTGTGCATCCTGAAGTAATATTTGGGGGTCAGAGCAGGGGGTGCAAGGCCCGAGAGAAGTCGCTAGAAGATAGACTGCCAACCTACCTGTGGTGAGCGAGTGTGAAAGGCCCTCAGAATCGGCTTCCTCGCTGGAGATACCAACTATCCTGACAGCTTTGGTTTTTACAGCGTGAAGCCGAGCTAGGTTTGAGGCAGGAGCACCAGCCCAGAGGGGAGAGCAATATTCCATCAAGCTGCAGATGAAAGCTTTATATGTGGTGAAGGAGATCAGAGGTATCCAGAAAGGACTTTGCACGATGGAGGATGCCCAGTCGGCGACTGGCTTTGGAGGCCAGCTTGGAAATATTGTTTTCCCAGGAAAGATGATGGTTGATAGTGAGAGGTCGTTACTTGTCCAATCTCAACCAAACTTGACAGGATGGTGTTCTCAAACAAACTCAACCAAAGTTGACAGGATAGCTCAGCATGGTGTTTCGTGCGATACACACACCAAAAGTAAAAATTATGACCACACACTATTCTATGAATTCCAACCTATGATTACCTTCCTTTTTGAAGTCGCTACTTCTGTTTAACACTAAACTGAAAGCATTTTTGTGCAAGCCCTGCGTCCTTAAGGCATTCTCTGATTTATCGCGTTACCGTAGACTAACGGATCCGAGCCGTCTCAACTTGCTAGGCCTTTAGGTAGGGTGCTTAAATGAGTATTTATGCATGAATTATATATCCAATTTCTTGTCTGATTATTTTGTTTTTTTGTTTTTTTTCCTAGCCACCAGTGGACTGTACATGGATTCTTTATAACTTGTATATTTGGGGCCTTGTATGTCATTCCTCCCAGTCATGGTTTAAGTGTGATGTGCGATATTAGCCTTGACACTCTTACGACCCAATTGTGACCTTTTTTCGATGTGTAACCATTTATAATGCACACTTGCCTCTTAGCTGGCCAGCCTGCATTTGAATCTCAACCCAGCTATAAAGTGTCATCCCGATGTTTCACAGGCAGGGCGATTCATCAGTGTGCTGTCCCTCGGATAGACGTTTAACTGGGTGTCCCATCTTCTGCCATAAGTTGGTGGACGTTTAAAAAAAAAAAAAGATTCTCAAGGAGTAGGCAAGTTGTCGCCGGCACCTTGAACAAATTCCGAACTACTGCTCTTGCCCGAGTCAAACGTGAGGCCTGGCCAGCTGGTTCGTGAAAGACTTTGGCCAAGCTTCCCCCGGTCAACCCGACAAAGAGGAATAATTGTGGCTACTAAAGAAGTATTAACCCACCACCATCCACATGACGTACCCTGGCCGCTCCCATAAGGAGCGGATGTTTCTATCTAAAAGAAGAAGAAACAAATACCTCCTTCCACTTTCACCCACCCCTTACAGCAATGTGGTGTGTTTAAGTTTTCTTATTTGCAAAACTTTTTTTTTTTTTTGTATGCAAGATCAAGGCTCGTGTAAGAGCTAATTTGCTGTTTAAATCTCTGGAATTGAATGTATGCAGCGGAAAAGTTGTAGTTATTTTGGAGGAAAGCTAGTGAGGTCAGCTGTGTTGCCACAACATACCAAGAGCTGTCTGTATATATTAAGTTATTTGGCAACTCAGATTTTCAAAGTTGTAGTTCTTTTGGAGGATATATTTGAAACAACCTTTGTGCTCAGACAAGGATTTGGAATATCTTCTATTTTATCGGTGTGAATTCTTTGTGACAGCAACACTCATAAGCCAGAGTCTGGAATCCAAGGAGCAACTCGAAGAGATTGCGGAATTGGAGTCTCTTCTGCCGGAGATAGAAGAAAAGATCTTGGACGTCAAACTGAAATGGAGAATTGGCCAGGTTAAAGGCAGTTTGAGATGAATTGATAAAATGTGACCGATTTATGTGAAAACTTGACTAGTTTGGTGTGGTTTAGTTAGATCGTGTCCATGACTTTGCTGAACTTGGAAAAAAAAAAAAAAATCTATTTTCCAAACAAATGTCTTTTTTACCATATCAATGACAGCCGACATTTCAAATTTTTCATTAGGCGTGTTTTTGTTTTCTGATCACAACGAAACATAATGCTGTATTCATGCAGCACCATCTTGGACTCTGTTTCCTTATTGGTATAATGGAAGTTATTAGCTCACCTGGCACGTAGTTCCGGGGAGCTGATGTGATGGCACGTTGTCGGTTCCTAAACACTTGCACCTAACTGCTGATGGGATTGTGACCAAACTTGGCACAAATGATATTTGCTACGTTGACTAAAGTTTGTTCACTGCATTAAAAAAATGGGGGTCTACCGGAGGTCAGTGGATGCATGTTTGACCCCCAAAAATAGGAATTTGCTTTTTCCTCAAACTACACACGCTATTTTGATAAAACTTGACAATGACCATCACCTGTGATGTATCAAAGTTTGTTCATGGCATTAAAAAAAAAATTGGGCTCAAAGGGGATCTACCGGGGGTCCCCTCCCCCACCCCCCACCCCAAATACGTATTTGCTCTCTCCTCTAAAACTACACACAATTTCAATGAAACTTGACCACATGGGGTTGGGGAGAAGGGGTGTTTGCCCACTCCCCAAAATAGTTTTTTGTTTTGTTTTTTTCGTTTAATGGCTTATGATTACGTTGGTATGATTCTGCGTGTTGCCCTGTCTCTTAGCAACCATTGAAATACAGTGATACTGTTAAATACCTTTATTTGGTGTCGTATACTGCTTTATTCTACAAGGTGACCGCTCAGGGGTATGACCCCAATTTCTTTTAAATACAATCAAGGATCGAGGAGTTGGATTTGAGGATTTAAAAAAACCATTAATCTGGCCATAACAGAATGAATGGAAGTGGAAACAGTTTGGATTTTTCCTTGGAATACCCCGCTAATAGTCTTTGTTCTTGGGTGAAGTGCTTGTGAGACGGCAAAATATCAAGTTTTGAGTTGAGAAATGCTGTAAATGCTAGGCTGTTGCAGGACTAAGGTGTGGGCCTTTGTGCTTCTGAGATTATTTGGACTCACCATTGTTGGCAGCTTTCAATATTGTGGTTTACTAAATTATTGCTTTGTTTAGGATGTAAGCTGCACATTGAAAAGTGATGGGACACAGGAAGTGAAAAGCATTCCCCATTTGGTCTGCAAAAAGGTAACTGCGATTTCATCCCACGAGTGACTTTTAAGGATACCAAGAGTTGTTTAAGTTATTTGACATTTGAAATATTCTCAAAAGGGAGCATAATTAGATTTTTATATATTGTGGATATGACTCCTCGGTGTTAATGAAATGGTTAATATAGTATAGCTATTCCCATATTGTGTTTGGAATAAGTGTAAAGTAATTTCAATGTCATTGTCTATCTGCATCGCTAATTCGTATCTCTAGAAATGTAAAATAAACCCCTGTGTCCCAAAAAAATTACATCCCGTTTGATCTTTATTTCATGTTCTTACCTTTTTTTTTTTTTTTTAATGTGCTTTAGGAGTGTTCATGAAGGACCACAACCCTTAGTCGAGGTGTTAAAATGGTGCCCAGGTTATCCGGGCCTTTGCTCGTCAACTCAGTGAGGTCAGAGGTCATGTGAGGCTCACCCCACCTTCGGACCAGGCCGTCACCCAATGTGCATCAAAATCAGCTGAAGCAGATGCCCAAGAGCAAATAACCAGACGAGCATGCAAAAACATGGCAATGAGCACACTATACGTACAAAACAAAACGAATCAATCTGGAGTGTTTTGCTAAACTTGCATTTCCTCTGATCATTCAGGTTAGAAAAAAGAAGTTGCCAATCCTGGAAACTCAAAAGAAACAAGTTTGTTTAATGGTTGCTCGTTTGATCCGGGATAGGTACTACATGAGAAACTTCAGTGATGGAATTTAGCCTGACTAATTTTTGGTTTAAGATGAATTCAAAAATGTCAGTTTAGTCTAAGTGCTTAGTGATTGGATATTTATTTATTTATTTGCCAAATGAGCTTTAACTCCCAATTAGTTGATTAGATTTCCCCCTGTTTGGCATGCACTGTTGCTCCACTAAATGTTTTTGTGTGAAGTGTTCGTTTGTGAGACAGCAAAATGTCAAATTTCGAGTTGAAATGCTAAACATATGTTGCAGGACCAAGGTTTGGGCCCTTCGACTTCTGAGACATCCAATGTAAGTGTTCATTGGACTCGACGTTGTGTTGTCAACTTTCAGGATTGTTTTAATTATTACTTTGTTTAGGATGCAAGCCGTGCAATGAAAAGTGATGGGATGCAGGAAGAAGTGAAAAGCATTGCCCATTTGGTCCGCAAAAAGGTAACTGCAGTTTCATCCCACAATTGACTCTTAAAGTTCCACAGACACATACTTTTTATTGTGACCGTATTAATTTTAAATGATTAAACAAAAAACTGAATGTGTTTTTATTTTAATTTTTTGTTAGTTAAAAAAGTGAATCTGACAGGTGCCGCCCCTAAAAAGTTTAGAAAACCTCGGTCGTCATGTCATCTGCGTGACGTTGAAATGTTGTCTCGGCACGCAATGAATAATGGCCGCACAACTCGCTTCAGACTTTTCGACGTGAATTTTACGAATAATTTCTGAACAGGAATTCTCAAATTATATTGTACACTGAAGGTGAATCTGGATGCAAGTGATAACTTGCCAGGCTGTAATTTCTTCAGGATGCAGGTGATACATGACTCGCCTATTCTGTGATATACCGTAAGATCTTTGACGTCCACTAATGAGACACCTTATTATTTTTATTTTTTTGTATACAAGATCGAGGCTCGTGTAAGAGCTAACATTAATCACAAAAAAAAAAACGGACACATAAAACATATAATAAAGGGAGCGGGAGACAAGATGGGGAGAGAGGGAAGCACACAAGTACAACATTTGAGAGCAGGGACATCGGGAGATCTGTGGGAGGGAGAGGGCTTGGGGGGCAGAGGAATGGGAAGGGGGGGGGTATAAAACACATGGACACTGCTAGGACTTCCAGGAAATATCTGGGGTGATTTAACTGGGGTAGAAAAGATCAGGGTTTTGGATGGGGGAAGATAAGCGATGGTGGTGAACAGCTGTTTTAAAGACCTGGAGGGAAGAGTGGGATTGAAGAGGGTGAGGGTGTTTGTTCCAGAGGTGGGGGTAAAGAGGAATGAAAGAGTGAAGGTGAGCAGAGTCTTGATTTTGGCAGTTTCACCAGAAGAGGGTTGCTGGCAGATCTTGTACGACCTGTTGGAATATTTGGGGGACAGAGCACAGATATAGCTGGGGGAGCAAGGCCTGATAGGAGTCTGCAGAAGACAAAGACAAGCTACCTGCCTGCGGTGAGTGAGTGAAAGGCCCTCGGAGTTGGCTTAATCGCAGGAGATTCCAATGATTCTGAAAGCTTTGGTTTCAACAGCGTGAAGCCGAGCTAGGTGTGAGGCAGGATCACTGGCCCAGAGGGGGGGAACAGTATTCCATTGAGCTGTGGATGAAAGCCTTGTATATGGTGAGGAGCTCAGGTGTGCCAAGGAAGGAATTCGCACGACGGAGGATGCCCAGTCGGCGACTGGCTATGGAGGCCAGCTTGGAAATGTGGTTTTCCCAAGAAAGATCATGGCAGATAGTGAGACACAAAAGCTTGAGCGACACAACTTCTGGGAGAGGATTGTTGAGAAAGTAGATGGGAGGGTTTTCCAGTCGGTCTTTTTGGACAGACATATTAAGAGTGTGAGATTTGTCAGGATTGAAAGACATGTTCCACTTGTTTGACCAGTCTGATTTTGTCCAGGTCTGCAGAGTGAGGAGGCTGCAGACTTCCGATCTGAGGGATGAGGAATGGAGCGGCAGATAGTGGAGTCATCAGCAAAGAGATAGAGAGGATTTTCCAGAGTCGGAGAGATCATTGATGAAGACCAGAAATCGCACAGGGCCCAGAACAATACCTTGGGGAACCACCCAGAACAGGAAGGGGAGATGAGAGAAATCCATTCAGGGCCACACATTGCCTACGACCAGAGAGGAAGTCAGCAAGCCATGAGTGGAGATTTCCATGGATACCATAGGAGGAGAGTTTGGTGAGCAGAGCTGGGTGCCCGACTGTATCGAAGGCATGTGATATGTCAAGTGAGACAGCTCTGATTTCCTGTTTGGCATTGAGGACCTCCATCCATTGTTGAGACAGCAGAAGCAACATGTCCAGAGTAGAATGACCTGGTCTGAATCCAAATTGATGATCAGAGATCAAGCCATTGGAGAAGAGAAAGGATTTGATATCCGAAGCAATGATGGATTCCATGACTTTGCTGATAATTGGAAGCAGGCTGATTGGTCTGTGGTTGCAAGGATCTGTTTTTGCACCTTTTTGTGTAAAGCGGTAATGTTTGCTGATTTCCAAGATGCTGGCAGATGACCTTGAGAAAAAGAGAGGGTGAAAAGAACAGAGAGAGGGTGAGATAGAGCGGAAGAGCAGGATTTTAGGACCCGTGGGCTGATGCCGTCTGGTGCAGTTGCAGAATCAGAGTTGAGGTTTGACAAAAACTTATCCACTTTGTCAGGAGAGAAGGACACAGAGTAAAGGAGCAGTTGGGTTCAACTGGGTAAGGTGGGAACAGAGAGAGATGGGTTTGGGGCAACATTTTGAGGCAAACACAGAGTTGAGGCATTCGGCTTTGTCACGTGCAGTGTCAACTGTGTAGCCATTTGAGGTAAGGGAGGGGATGGAGGGGGAACAAACACCAGAAACGGATTTGACCAGATGCCACCAGGATTTGGAGGAAGGAGACAGGTTTGAGAGTTCAATCTTGAGTGTGGAGGGACGGTGCTTCCTGGCACTCCTAAGGGTAGACACACACTTGTTCCGAGCTTGGTGGAAAGAACTGAAATTGCCTTCAGTTGGATTTGCCTTCCAAGAGGCAAAGGCAAGTTGTTTCTGGGCAACTGCCTCACCACAATATTCCGTGTACCATGGACAGGAGGAAGGATAACACAACTGAAGACGAGATGGGATAAATCTGTGCATGAGAAAGAGCAGTTTCCTTTGGAAGAATTCCCAGGAAGAATTGATGTCAGAGGCAGTAGAGATGGGAGACCAGTCCAGATGATTGATGGCTGCTTGCAGACCGTGCCAGTCAGCCTGAGTGAAATGCCAGACTCGTCTCCGCTGAGAAGTCTCTCTGAGAATAGCCAGAGAGATGTCCACTTTAACAAGCACATGATCAGAAGAACCCATTGGAGCAGAAGAAGAGCAGCAGACATTTGCAGGGAAGTTAGTCATAACCAAGTCCAGAAGAGAAGATACTCCATTGACTGCGATCCGGGTCGGGAAATTGACAGATTGTGTCTGTCTCAATGAGTCGCAGAAGTCCTTTGCTGAGGTGCCATGGCTGGTGAGAGGAACACACACCCAGCCAGCTGGGATGATGACAGTTGAAGTCACCACATATGAGGAAGAGAGAGTTTGGATAAGTTGATAGAAGTTGGTCCATGTTGTCCGACAGCGAAATGTAAATGGAGTCATCACTGTTTGGAGGACGGTACAGAACACATATGAACAAAAGGTGGGAGCGGAGAGGAAGCCGTAGCCAGAGGTACTCCTGGGGGTGGGGTGGAGAGAGGGCAGTGCAAGGAGAGTGAGGAAGAGAGTTTTTATAAAGATAGCCACCCCACCACCAGGACGAGGCTCAGGTCTATCATACCGGAGGAGGGAGTAACCAGGAAGAGATATTAAGGAATCGGAGACATCTTGTAGGAGGAAAGTTTCTGTTAAGCAGATCAAGTCTGGATTGTCAGAATCAACCTGAATGGAGAGATCAATGAGGTTTGAGCGAAGGCCCCGGATGTTTGAGGCCATACCGTTAATGAGGAGAGAGGGGGAGCATCGGGTGCAGGACAATGGAGGGGTAGGGTCAGATGAAGGATGAGCGGGGGAGGTAGGGAGAGCAGTTGATAGTGTGTCAGAGATTACAGAAGAGTTACAAGAAAGGAAGGATGAGGAGGACGAAAGGTTTGATGGTGATGGGATGAGGTACAGTGAGAGGTTGTTTGAGGGGGGGGTGGGGTGGCAGAGGAAAGTAGAAGGTTGGGGGAGGTGGAGGTATGAGATAGAAGGGAGACGAAGTGTGGAGGAGGCAGCTTTGAGAAGGAGGTGGGAGGATGGAGAATTTGGGAGGGATGGTTGGGGGTGAGATTTGAAGGGGAGGGGTTGGGGTGGAGTTTTGAATGGGAGGGGAAAGGGGGGAGATTTGGAGGGGAGGGGCAAGGGGGGAGTTTAGAATGTGGATGATTAATGAAAGATGAACATTTATTTATAACAAATTGGGTTTATTGTGATTTTCAAGTTAGCGATCCGTTTAAGAACGATGGAGGAGGGGTGGAATGAATGAGAATTTAGAGCATGTAGTTTGAGAATTATAAGAGATTGAATATTTTTTTGAAATGGAATGAGTTGAAGAGGAAATTGAAAGGAGCCTTTTAAATAGGAAGAACAACAGCGTGTTGTAATAAACCACTGAATAAAACACTGCAGGGGAAAGTTTAAACATGTTGAAACAGAACCGTGAAGAACAATCTTATATTCACAGATACCAACGGGGAGAGGGCCTTGAGGGACAACCACGAGTCACGTGAACAGGGGAAAAGGTGGAAGGCAAGGAGATAATGGGGGCGGGGCAGGACAGCGCACGTGGACAGAGGCGCACGATGGGACAAAAGCACACGATGGGACAAAAGCACACGATGGTACAAAAGCACACGAGGAGAAAGGGAAATAATATTTTATTTTTTTTGGAGGGAGGGGTGGGGGTGGCGATTACAACGTTAAACAAAGAGTAGATGTTCGGGGAAGTTTGGGGGAGAAGGGAAAATCAAAAAACCTAGCAAAAACAGCGAAGGAAGGAACAAACTTCGACGGGGGAAGCCCGATGCAAGGCCGCACACGCGTGGTAAACAAACGATTAATTTATGAAAGATAAACACCGAGAAACTTCCAAGGGGCACACTATAGGTTCACACACAGAAAGATAAATACAGTTTCGACAAAATACAATTGTGAACAATGACTTAACTTTGAAAACGTGGAGACCGTGTAGAGCTTTGAAAATCCGTGACGTCGTCTCCAAGATCTCGCGAGCCTCATATAATAATACTTCCACAATTTTCACTCTTTCATGACATCCAGAATATTTTGCTTGTTAGTTTTGCACTCGTAATTCACTTTTATATTTTCACACTTTCACCTTTCTTGGAAAGTTTCCAAACATTTACTGCACAAATTACACATTCAAAATAAAATGGTGAATGAGAATAAAATGACTTTTACACAAGAATCATTTTATTCCTCCATCCATAAGCATGTGCTCGACATGCAACATATAACAAGTGTGTATGTGGCAATATAACAAATGTCATTTAAAATCACGTGTTAAAAACCCAGAGATTGTTGACATTATTTTTATTTTCCAGAGGAAACAAGAAGAAATTGGCAAGATTTCTGAACTGAAAAAGCGCAAGACGTCTCCCAATGAAATGGAATGTAGTATGGAGCAGGTGGGGGCTACACTACCCGTGAACATCCCCATGTGAATTGGGGTTGTTTGACAATCACCGTTGCCTTGTTTTGCAGGAAAACGATTGATTTTAAAGGATGAAGTATTGGCACTTCTTACTTCACATTGAAAGTATTGGTTCGCACAAGTATGTCTGCTTTAAATAAAGAACATTTTGGTATTGTTTAATTTTGTCTCTCTTCTGTCAACAACTTGTGCATGTCCCGTCACTTGTGATGTGACTACTTTGCTTGTCGTGATTCTCTAAAAAATTTATCACTCGGTCTCCCAGAAGCCCAAGTTAGAAAAGGAAAATTTAAGTTGTGCTCCTTGACTGTTGCACCAAAAGGTTTATTTGAAATGAATGCCATTGTGAACATTGTTGAATCGCAGGTTTTGTTGGTGCATAATCCTGACTTGTAGAATGCCTTTTTACCACTTTTTAAACCAATTGTGGTTCAGATTCCATGAATCGGTTCACGACAAATTGTGCCTTGTTTGACTCTGGCAAGCATGTTGGAGTGAGATGTGCAGTTGTTCTTATTCGGTGAGGTGTGTGTTGACCTTGTGACTCGGTTAGGACTCTGTTTTCGCAATCCAACATCTTCTCCCAACCACCATTCCACATCCACATTGCTCCACCTTCCTCCGTCTCCTCTCCGTTAAACGATGGAGTTATGGTTGAAGAGTGTTTGAATATGGGAAATTCACATGTAAGCAGGCTATGGCAGTATCACTTCATGACATCTTTAAATTCTTGTGTTGAGAATTGAATGGCAGTAGGGGAGGAAATGTTACTGTGGATTTTGTGGGTGGGGAAGGTGTGTGTGTCGGCAGGAATGGATTAAGCTCTGGAGGAGCGGTGATTGCGCCCCCCCCCCCCCCCACCCCTAGGTGATTTGACCCTTGCAGTCAGTGGTGTCTGGAAATTGGAAGCCCATCGGCGGGGGGGGGGGGGGGGGTCTGGTTTGGTGCCCTCGAGGTATGGCGACCGCAAGGAATCTGGTGTGGAGACCTTCCCGGCGGGACGACAGCTAATGAGCTGTTTGGCTGTCACGGGGCCTAGAATTGAAAGGGGGGAAGGGGAAGAAGTCACAGGTCACACTTGCTTTTTGGATTGTGGGCACCACAGCCTGAAGCACCCCCACCATCTTGCTTGTGCGGTACCTCCTTGCTGCCGAGTTGAGAATGGCACATTTGTGTAACGACATCTATGCCATGGTCTTGCAGGGGTGTGAAATAAGTGTATTGATTAATTATTGACATGTGCGTGAATTATTATTGGGTTTGTGTGAATGAATGGGGGGAAAAAAAATCCACCGAGCCATGTCGCTCACCTGTAACACCAGGACAGGGCCCATGGAAATGTGGGTGCATTGAGATGGCTCCGCAGGTAACATTGGACATTGTAGCATCCACTAGGGGACGTGGTCTGTCGAGGGACCCAGGGTTGTACAAACTTTTTGCATTTTTTTTATAAAGGTTTTGTGGTTAAGGTGGAGTTTGTGTTTTGGCATTTCTCTTCTCGCCCCAGGAGTTAGGAGCGAGGAACCAAGAGTGAGAATATTGTACTCCTTTCCTTTCCGATGCCATCTCCAGGCACTGCAAAACGTCATTGCCGGGCAGTGACGCACGCTGAAAGGGAGTACTCAGTTTTCACTCTGTTTTCGTTTGTTTTCTTTCTTGTTTGTTTGTTTGTTTGTCCGGGCGATATCTCAGCCATCCTTTGAGCTACGAAGCTGAAATTTTGGCACAATAGTGAGCAAGTCCTTTTTCAAAAACGGTATTTTTTGTTTTTTGATTAATCAATAATTAACTTTATTAATTTAATATTAAAATAATTGATTAACTTTATTAATTGCTAATAATTAAATAACTCCTCAATTAATTATTAATTGAGGAGTTATTTAATTATGAGCGATTAATAAAGGACTTATTTAATTAATCAAATTTCCTTTCTCTTCTGACCATTATCTCAGGCACCTTTTGAGTTAGGAAGCTGAGTGGACATGCCAAAGACCAGGTGATTTGGCTGCAAAGACTATTTTTGATTTATGAATTCATCAATTCATCAATTCATCAATTAATCGATTAATTATTCGATTAATGACAGTTTTTGTTTTTTTTAAGTTACACATTCTGATGAAATGGTGGTGGTTTATGTGTTCTCTGACCGAATTGATTAATAATTTAATTTTTTCATGATTATTATTTATTTATTTTCATTATTAATCATTTATTTATTTTCTTTCTCATTTGGCCAATATCTCAGGCACCTTTTGAGCTTGGAAGCTAATATTTGGACATGAGTGACCAAGTGATGTGGCTATCAAGGATATTTTTGATTTATTGATTAATCAATCAATTAATCGATTAATTATTTAATTATTCGATTAATTACTAAAAAAAATATATACAAGTACAACAAGTACAGATACATTCAAAGTACACCGCCCCATGCCAAATAATTAAATATGCTGCAGCGCGGCATTGCCGGGGCGCCTCAGGCGCCCGGCAATACCGCAGTGCAGCTCATTGAGGCTGCATTGGGAGGGAGAGGTGTACACTAATTGATTGATTAATTGTATAATTAAAATCAATAAAAGATTATCACAAAATATTTTCATAATCGATTGGCTAATCGCATAACTAAACCAGTAGTGCTTCATCCGAAGATGTATCTTTTAGAAATTTAATTAAATAAGTCATTTATAAAAAAATTAATAATTAATTGATTACTCAATAAATAATTAATCGATTAATCAATAAATACTTAATAGATGAAATGATTAATCAATAAATCAAAAATATCCTTGATAGCCACATCACTTGGTCACTCATGTCCAAATATTAGCTTCCCAGCTCAAAAGGTGCCTGAGATATTAGCCAAATGAGAAAGAAAATAAATAAATGATTAATAATGAAAATAAATAAATAATAATCATAAAAAAATTAAATTATTAATCAATTTGGTCAGAGAACACATAAACTACCACTATTTCATCAGAATCTGTAACTTTAAAAAAAAAATTTTTTTGTCATTAATCGAATAATTAAATAATTAATCGATTAATTGATTAATTAATAAATCAAAAATATCCTTTGCAGCCAAATCACCTGGTCATTGGCATGTCCAAATATCAGCTTCCTAACTGAAAAGGTGCCTGAGTTAATAATGGTCAGAAGATAAATGAAATTTAATTAATTAAATAAGTACTTAATTAAACGCTAATAATTAAATAACTCCTCAATTAATTGATTATTCAAAAAACAAAAAATACCGTATTTGACAAAGGACTTGCTCACTACTGTGCCGAAATTTCAGCTTCCTAGCTCAAAGGATGGCTGAGATATCGTCCGGACAACCAAGAAAGAAAGAAAACAAGTACAAATACATTCAAAGTACACCGTCCCATGCCAAATAATTAAATATGCTGCAGCGCGGCATTGCCGGGGCGCCTCCGGCGCCCGGCAATACCGCAGTGCAGCTCATTGAGGCTGCATTGGGAGGGAGAGGTGTACACTAATTGATTGATTAATTGTATAATTAAAATCAATAAAAGATTATCACAAAATATTTTCATAATCAATTGGCTAATCGCATAACTAAACCAGTAGTGCTTCATCCGAAGATGTATCTTTTAGAAATTTAATTAAATAAGTCATTTATAAAAAATTAAATAATTAATTGATTACTCAATAAATAATTAATCGATTAATCAATAAATACTTAATAGATGAAATGATTAATCAATAAATCAAAAATATCCTTGATAGCCACATCACTTGGTCACTCATGTCCAAATATTAGCTTCCCAGCTCAAAAGGTGCCTGAGATATTGGCCAAATGAGAAAGAAAATAAATAAATGATTAATAATGAAAATAAATAAATAATAATCATAAAAAAATTAAATTATTAATCAATTTGGTCAGAGAACACATAAACTACCACTATTTCATCAGAATCTGTAACTTAAAAAAAAAAAAATTTTTTGTCATTAATCGAATAATTAAATAATTAATCGATTAATTGATTAATTAATAAATCAAAAATATCCTTTGCAGCCAAATCACCTGGTCATTGGCATGTCCAAATATCAGCTTCCTAACTCAAAAGGTGCCTGAGTTAATAATGGTCAGAAGATAAATGAAATTTAATTAATTAAATAAGTACTTAATTAAACGCTAATAATTAAATAACTCCTCAATTAATTGATTATTCAAAAAACAAAAAATACCGTATTTGACAAAGGACTTGCTCACTACTGTGCCGAAATTTCAGCTTCCTAGCTCAAAGGATGGCTGAGATATCGTCCGGACAACCAAGAAAGAAAGAAAACAAGAAAACAACCAGAGTGAAAACTGAGTACTCTCTTTCAGCATGCGTCACTGCCGAGCCCCCTTCGGTGCCCAGCAATGACGATTTGCAATGCCTGGAGATGGCATAGGAAAGGTGCGGTGTACAACAAGTACACATACATTCAAAGTACACCGCCCCATGCCAAATAATTAAATATGCTGCAGCGCGGCATTGCCGGGGCGCCTCCGGCGCCCGGCAATACCGCAGTGCAGCTCATTGAGGCTGCATTGGGAGGGAGAGGTGTACACTAATTGATTGATTAATTGTATAATTAAAATCAATAAAAGATTATCACAAAATATTTTCTTAATCAATTGGCTAATAGCATACCTAAAGCACTAGTGCTTCATCCGAAGATGTATCTTTTAGAAATTTAATTAAATAAGTCATTTATAAAAAATTAAATAATTAATTGATTACTCAATAAATAATTAATCGATTAATCAATAAATACTTAATAGATGAAATGATTAATCAATAAATCAAAAATATCCTTGATAGCCACATCACTTGGTCACTCATGTCCAAATATTAGCTTCCCAGCTCAAAAGGTGCCTGAGATATTGGCCAAATGAGAAAGAAAATAAATAAATGATTAATAATGAAAATAAATAAATAATAATCATAAAAAAATTAAATTATTAATCAATTTGGTCAGAGAACACATAAACTACCACTATTTCATCAGAATCTGTAACTTAAAAAAAAAAATTTTTTTTGTCATTAATCGAATAATTAAATAATTAATCGATTAATTGATTAATTAATAAATCAAAAATATCCTTTGCAGCCAAATCACCTGGTCATTGGCATGTCCAAATATCAGCTTCCTAACTCAAAAGGTGCCTGAGTTAATAATGGTCAGAAGAGAAATTAAATTTAATTAATTAAATAAGTACTTAATTAAACGCTAATAATTAAATAACTCCTCAATTAATTGATTATTCAAAAAACAAAAAATACCGTATTTGACAAAGGACTTGCTCACTACTGTGCCGAAATTTCAGCTTCCTAGCTCAAAGGATGGCTGAGATATCGCCCGGACAAACAAACAAGAAAACAAACAAACAAGAAAGAAACCAGAGTGAAAACTGAGTACTCTCTTTCAGCGTGCGTCACTGCCGAGCCCCCTTTGGTGCCCGTCAATGACGATTTGCAATGCCTGGAGATGGCATAGGAAAGGAGCGGTGTACAACAAGAAAACAACCAGAGTGAAAACTGAGTACTCTCTTTCAGCGTGCGTCACTGCCGAGCCCCCTTCGGTGCCCAGCAATGACGATTTGCAATGCCTGGAGATGGCATAGGAAAGGTGCGGTGTACAATTATCACAAAATATTTTCATAATCAATTGGCTAATCGCATAACTAAACCAGTAGTGCTTCATCCGAAGATGTATCTTTTAGAAATTTAATTAAATAAGTCATTTATAAAAAATTAAATAATTAATTGTTTACTCAATAAATAATTAATCGATTAATCAATAAATACTTAATAGATGAAATGATTAATCAATAAATCAAAAATATCCTTGATAGCCACATCACTTGGTCACTCATGTCCAAATATTAGCTTCCCAGCTCAAAAGGTGCCTGAGATATTGGCCAAATGAGAAAGAAAATAAATAAATGATTAATAATGAAAATAAATAAATAATAATCATAAAAAAATTAAATTATTAATCAATTTGGTCAGAGAACACATAAACTACCACTATTTCATCAGAATCTGTAACTTAAAAAAAAAAAAATTTTTTGTCATTAATCGAATAATTAAATAATTAATCGATTAATTGATTAATTAATAAATCAAAAATATCCTTTGCAGCCAAATCACCTGGTCATTGGCATGTCCAAATATCAGCTTCCTAACTCAAAAGGTGCCTGAGTTAATAATGGTCAGAAGATAAATGAAATTTAATTAATTAAATAAGTACTTAATTAAACGCTAATAATTAAATAACTCCTCAATTAATTGATTATTCAAAAAACAAAAAATACCGTATTTGACAAAGGACTTGCTCACTACTGTGCCGAAATTTCAGCTTCCTAGCTCAAAGGATGGCTGAGATATCGTCCGGACAACCAAGAAAGAAAGAAAACAAGAAATCAACCAGAGTGAAAACTGAGTACTCTCTTTCAGCGTGCGTCACTGCCGAGCCCCCTTCGGTGCCCAGCAATGACGATTTGCAATGCCTGGAGATGGCATAGGAAAGGTGCGGTGTACAACAAACAAACAAGAAACCAGAGTGAAAACTGAGTACTCTCTTTCAGCGTGCGTCACTGCCGAGCCCCCTTTGGTGCCCGGCAATGACGATTTGCAATGCCTGGAGATGGCATAGGAAAGGAGCGGTGTACAATAAAAATTCAGTTACAGATTCTGATGAAATGGTGGTGGTTTATGTGTTCTGTGACCGAATTGATTAATAATTTAATTTTTTCAGGATTTTTTTTTTTTTTTTCATTATTAATCTATTTATTTTCTTTCTCATTTGGCCAATATCTCAGGCATCTTTTGAGCTGGGAAGCTAATATTTGGACATGACTGACCAAGTGATGTGGCTATCAAGGATATTTTTGATTTATTGGTTAATCATTTAATCGATTAATTATTTATTGATTAATCGATTAATTTATTTATTGATTGATGAATTGATTATTTAATTTTTTATTAATGACTTATTTAATTAAATTTCTAAAAGATACATCTTCGGATGAAGCACCAGTGGTTTAGTTCTGCTATTAGCCAATTGATTAAGAAAATATTTTGTGATCTTTTATTGATTTTAATTATACAATTTGTCCTCAATGCCAAACAGGAAATCAGAGCTGTCTCCCTTGACATATCACGTGCCTTCGATACGGTCTGGCACCCAGCTCTGCTCACCAAACTCTACTCCTATGGTATCCATGGAAATCTCCATGCATGGCTTGCGGACTTCCTCTCTGGTCGTAGTCAACGTGTGGCCCTGAATGGATTTCTCTCATCTCCCCTTCCTGTTCAGGCTGGAGTTCCCCAAGGCAGTGTGCTGGGCCCTGTGCTTTTTCTGGTCTTTATCAATGATCTCTCCGACTCTCTGGAAAATCATCTCTATCTCTTTGCTGATGACTCCACTCTCTGCCGCTCCATTCCTCTTCCCTCAGATCGGCAGTCTGCAGCCTCCTCACTCTCTGAAGACCTGGAGAAAATCACAGACTGGTCAAACAAGTGGAACATGTCTTTCAATCCTGACAAATCTCACACTCTTACTATGTCTCTCCGAAAAGATCGACTGGACAACCCTCCCATCTACTTTCTCAACAATCCTCTCCAAGAAGTTCTGTCGCTCAAGCTTTTGGGTCTCACTATCTGCCATGATCTTTCTTGGGAAAACCACATTTCCAAGCTGGCCTGCAAAGCCAGTCGCCGACTGGGCATCCTCCGTCGTGCGAAGTCCTTCCTAGGCACACCTGAGCTCCTCACCACATACAAGGCTTTCATCCGCAGCTCAATGGAATACTGTTCTCCCCTATGGGCTGGTGCTCCTGCCTCACACCTAGCTCGGCTTCACGCTGTTGAAACCAAAGCTTTCAGAATCATTGGAATCTCCCGCGATGAAGCTATCTCTGAGGGCCTTTCACTCACTCACCGCAGGCAGGTAGGTTGTCTTTCTGTCTTCTACCGACTCCTCTCCGGCCTTGCACCCCCAGCTCTCTCTGTGCTCTGTCCCCCAAATATTCCTACAGGTCGCACAAGATCTGCCAGCAAGCCTCTGATGGTTAAACTGCCGAAATCTCGGCTCTCTGCTCACCTTCACTCCTTCATTCCTCTTTTCTCCCGCCTCTGGAACAAACTCCCACACTCCCTTCAATCCCACTCCTCCCTCCAGGTCTTTAAAACAGCTGTTCACCACCATCTCTTATCTTCCCCCATCCAAAACCTTGATCTTTTCTACCCCCACTAATTCACCCCAGATCCACCTTGTTTGTAATTCCAACTTCTTTCCTGGTAGTCCTGGCAGTGTCCATATGTTTTATGCTTCTCCCACCCCCTTTCCCATGCCTCCCCCCCAAAGCCCTCTCCGTCCCACAGATCTCTCGATGTCTCCATGTCTCTCGGTTCCTGCTCTCAAATGTTTTGTGTCCTTCCCCCTCTCTCCCCATCTTATCTACCGCTCCCGATGTTATTTGTTTTATGTGTTGGTTTGTCGGTTATGTGTCGGTTTGTCTTTCTGTGTGATAAATGTTCGCTCTTTCACGAGTCTCGATCTTGTATACAAAACAAAACAAAACAAAACAAAACAAAACAAAACAATCAATTAGTGTACGCCTCTCCCTCCCAATGCAGCCTCTATGAGCTGCACTGCGGTATTGCCGGGCGCCAAAGGCACCCCAGCAATGCTGCACTGTCGGATATTTAATTATTTGGCATGGGGGCGGTGTACTTTGAATGTGTGTACTTGTTTGTTTTCTTGTTTGTTTGTCCGGGCGATATCTCAGCCATCCTTTGAGCGAGGAAGCTGAAATTTTGGCATAATAGCGAGTAAGTCCTTTGTCAAAAACAGTATTTTTTTGTTTTTTGATTAATCAATTAATTGAGGAGTTATTTAATTATTAGCAATTAATTAAGTACTTATTTCATTAATCAAATTTCCTTTCTCTTCTGACCATTAACTCACGCACCTTTTGAGTTAGGAAGCTGATATTTGGACATGACAGTGACCAAGTGATGTGGCTATCAAGGATATTTTTGATTTATTGATTAATCATTTAATCGATTAATTATTTATTGATTAATCAATTAATGATTTAATTTTTCATTAATGACTTGTTTAATTAAATTTCGAAAAGATACATCTTCGGATGAAGCACTAGTGGTTTAGTTATGCTATTAGCCAATTGATTAAAAATATATTTTGTGATCTTTTATTGATTTTAATAATACAATTAATCAATTAGTGTACACCTCTCCCTCCCAATGCAGCCTCTCTGAGCTGCACTGCGGCATTGCCGGGCGCCAGAGTCGCCCCCGCAATGCCGTGCTGTCGGATATTTAATTATTTGGCATGGGGGCGGTGTACTTTGAATGTATCTGTACTTGTTTGTTTTCTTGTTTTTGTACACCGCACCTTTCCAATGCCATCTCCAGGCATTGCAAATCGTCATTGCTGGGCACCGAAGGGGGCTCGGCAGTGACGCACGCTGAAAGGGAGTACTCAGTTTTCACTCTGGTTTTGTTTGTTGTGCACCGCACCTTTCCTCTGCCATCTCCAGGCATTGCGAAACGTCATTGCCGGGCACCGAAGGGGGCTCGGCAGTGACGCATGCTGAAAGGGAGTACTCAGTTTTCACGCTCGTTGTTTTCTTGCTTTCTTGTTTGTTTGTCCGGGCGATATCTCAGCCATCCTTTGAGCTAGGAAGCTGAAATTTCGGCACATTAGTGAGCAAGTCCTTTGTCAAAAGCAGTATTTTTTGTTTTTTGATTAATCAATTAATTGAGGAGTTATTTAACTTTAGCGATTAATGAAGTACTTCTTTCATTAATCAAATTTCCTTTCTCTTTTGCCCAATGACCAGGCACCATTCTGACCCCAATGACCAGGCACCTTTTGAGTTACGAAGCTGATATTTGGACATGCCAATGACCAGGTCATTTGGCTGCAAAGGCTATTTTTGATTTATTAATTGATTAATTAATCGGTTAATTATTTAATTATTCGATTAATGACTAAAAAAATATTTTTAAAATTTAGATTCTGATGAAATGGTGGTGGTTGATGTGTTCTGTGACCGAATTGATTAATAATTTAATTTTTTCATGATTATTATTTATTTATTTTCATTATTAATCATTTCTTTATTGTACACCGCACCTTTCCTATGCCATCTCCAGGCATTGCAAATCGTCATTGCTGGGCACCGAAGGGGGCTCAGCAGTGACGCACGCTGAAAGGGAGTACTCAGTTTTCACTCTGGTTTTTTGTACACCGCTCCTTTCCTATGCCACCTCCAGGCATTGCAAATCGTCATTGCCGGGCACCGAAGGGGGCTCGGCAGTGACGCACGCTGAAAGAGAGTACTCAGTTTTCACTCTGGTTTCTTGTTTGTTTTCTTGGTTGTCCGGACGATATCTCAGCCATCCTTTGAGCTAGGAAGCTGAAATTTCGGCACAGTAGTGAGCAAGTCCTTTGTCAAATACGGTATTTTTTGTTTTTTGAATAATCAATTAATTGAGGAGTTATTTAATTATTAGCGTTTAATTAAGTACTTATTTAATTAATTAAATTTCATTTATCTTCTGACCATTATTAACTCAGGCACCTTTTGAGTTAGGAAGCTGATATTTGGACATGCCAATGACCAGGTGATTTGGCTGCAAAGGATATTTTTGATTTATTAATTAATCAATTAATCGATTAATTATTTAATTATTCGATTAATGACAAAAAAATTTTTTTTTTTTAAGTTACAGATTCTGATGAAATAGTGGTAGTTTATGTGTTCTCTGACCAAATTGATTAATAATTTAATTTTTTTATGATTATTATTTATTTATTTTCATTATTAATCATTTATTTATTTTCTTTCTCATTTGGCCAATATCTCAGTCACCTTTTGAGCTGGGAAGCTAATATTTGGACATGAGTGACCAAGTGATGTGGCTATCAAGGATATTTTTGATTTATTGATTAATCATTTCATCTATTAAGTATTTATTGATTAATCGATTAATTATTTATTGAGTAATCAATTAATTATTTAATTTTTTATAAATGACTTATTTAATTAAATTTCTAAAAGATACATCTTCGGATGAAGCACTAGTGGTTTAGTTATGCGATTAGCCAATTGATTATGAAAATATTTTGTGATAATCTTTTATTGATTTTAATTATACAATTAATCAATCAATTAGTGTACACCTCTCCCTCCCAATGCAGCCTCAATGAGCTGCACTGCGGTATTGCCGGGCGCCTGAGGCGCCCCGGCAATGCCGCGCTGCAGCATATTTAATTATTTGGCATGGGGCGGTGTACTTTGAATGTATGTGTACTTGTTTTTTTTTTTTTTTGCTTTCTTGTTTTCTTGGTTGTCCGGGTGATATCTCAGCCATCCTTTGAGCTCGGAAGCTGAAATTTCGGCACAGTAGTGAGCAAGTCCTTTGTCAAAAACGGTATTTTTTGTTTTTTGATTCATCAATTAATTGAGTTATTTAATTATTAGCGATTAATTAAGTACTTATTTAATTAATCAAATTTCCTTTCTCTTCTGACCATCAACTCAGGCACCTTTTGAGTTAGGAAGCTGATATTTGGACATGCCAATGACCAGGTGATTTGGCCGCAAAAGCAATTTTTGATTTATTGATTAATCGATTAATTATTTAATTATTTGATTAATGACTAAATTTTTTTTTTTTTTGAAGTTACAGATTCTGATGAAATGGTGGTGCTTTGTGTTCTCTGACCGAATTGATTAATAATTTAATTTTTTTATGATTATTATTTATTTATTTTCATGATTAATCATTTATTTATTTTCTTTCTCATTTGGCCAATATCTCAGGCACCTTTTGAGCTTAGAAGCTAATATTTGGACATGAGTGACCAAGTGATGTGGCTATCAAGGATATTTTTCATTTATTGATGAATCAATTAATCGATTAATTATTTAATTATTCGACTAATTACTAAAAAAATTAATTTTTTGTCAGTTACAGATTCTGATGAAATGGTGGTGGTTTATGTGTTCTGTGACCGAATTGTTTAATAATTTAATTTTTTAATGATTATTATTTATTTATTTTCATTATTAATCATTCATTGTACACCGCACCTTTCCTATGCCATCTCCAGACATTGCAAATCGTCATTGCTGGGCGCCGAAGGGGGCTCGGCAGTGACGCACGCTGAAAGGGAGTACTCAGTTTTCACTCTGGTTGTTTTCTTGTTGTACACCGCTCCATTCCTATGCCATCTCCAGGCATTGCAAATCGTCATTGCCCGGCACCAAAGGGGGCTCGGCAGTGACGCACGCTGAAAGAGAGTACTCAGTTTTCACTCTGGTTTCTTGTTTTCTTGTTTTCTTTCTTTCTTGTTTGTTTGTCCGGGCGATATCTCAGCCATCCTTTGAGCTAGGAAGCTGAAATTCCGGCACAATAGTGAGCAAGTCCTTTTTCAAAAAGGGTATTTTTTTTTTGATTAATCAATAAATTGAGGAGTTATTTAATTATTAGCGATTAATTAAGTACTTATTTAATTAATCAAATTTCCTTTCTCTTCTGACCATTAACTCAGGCACCTTTTGAGTTAGGAAGCTGACATTTGGACATGCCAATGACCAGGTGATTTGGCTGCAAAGGATATTTTTGATTTATTAATTAATAAATTAATCGATTAATTATTTAATTATTCGATTCATGACAAAAAACTTCTTTTTTTTAAAGTTACAGATTCTGATGAAATAGTGGTAGTTTATGTGTTCTCTGAGCCTGGCGTTGGCTTAGCGGCTAGGGTGCCAGCTTAGGATCCTAGGATCCTGGGTTCGAATCCCGGTCGATCACTGAATTAACGCCAGGGGGGTTGACTCAGCCTGTCATCCTTCCGAGGTCGGCTAATTGAGTACCAGTTCACTGGTAATTCCCTGTGTGTCGTAAAAAGGCGACAAACAGGGTTGGCGGCAGGAAGGGCATCCGGCCGCAAAACATTGCTTCAAAATGGGGACCAAAAAAAAACAAAAAACAACAACCACGGTGCCCGAAAAAGGCCAACCCCCGCTTGCGGGGGAAAATGGCCTCTAAAGGTGGTTTTTTTTTATTTTTTTTATGTGTTCTCTGACCAAATTGATTAATAATTTAATTTTTTTATGATTATTATTTATTTATTTTCATTATTAATCATTTATTTATTTTCTTTCTCATTTGGCCAATATCTCAGGCACCTTTTGAGCTGGGAAGCAAATATTTGGACATGAGTGACCAAGTGATGTGGCTATCAAGGATATTTTTGATTTATTGATTAATCATTTAATCGCTTAATTAATTATTTATTGATTAATCGATTAATTATAATTTATTGAGTAATCAATTAATTATTTAATTATTTATAAATGACTTATTTAATTAAATTTCTAAAAGATACATCTTCGGATAAAGCACTAGTGCTTTAGGTATGCTATTAGCCAATTGATTATGAAAATATTTTGTGATAATCTTTTATTGATTTTAATTATACAATTAATCAATCAATTAGTGTACACCTCTCCCTCCCAATGCAGCCTCAATGAGCTGCAATGCGGTATTGCCGGGCGCCTGAGGCGCCCCGGCAATGCCGCGCTGCAGCATATTTAATTATTTGGCATGGGGCGGTGTACTTTGTATGTGTACTTGTTGTACACCGCTCCTTTCCTATGCCATCTCCAGGCATTGCAAATCGTCATTGCCAGGCACCGAAGGGGGCTCGGCAGTGACGCACGTTGAAAGAGAGTACTCAGTTTTCACTCTGGTTATTTGTTTGTTTGTTTTCTTGTTTTCTTTCTTGTTTGTTTGTCCGGGCGATATCTCAGCCATCCTTTAAGCTAGGAAGCTGAAATTTCGGCAAAATAGTGAGCAAGTCCTTTGACAAAAACGTTATTTTTTGTTTTTTGATTAATCAATAAATTGAGGAGTTATTTAATTATTAGCGATTAATTAAGTACTTATTTAATTAATCAAATTTCCTTTCTCTTCTGACCATTAACTCAGGCACCTTTTGAGTTAGGAAGCTGACATTTGGACATGCCAATGACCAGGTGATTTGGCTGCAAATGTTAATTTTGATTTATTAATTAATCAATTAATCGATTGATTATTTAATTATTCGATTAATGACAAAAATTTTTTTTTTTTTAAAGTTACAGATTCTGATGAAATAGTGGTAGTTTATGTGTTCTCTGACCAAATTGATTAATAATTTAATTTTTTTATGATTATTATTTATTTATTTTCATTATCAATCATTTATTTATTTTCTTTCTCATTTGGCCAATATCTCAGGCACCTTTTGAGCTGGGAAGCTAATATTTTGACATGAGTGACCAAGTGATGTGGCTATCAAGGATATTTTTGATTTATTGATTAATCATTTAATCGATTAATTATTTATTGATTAATCGATTAATTATTTATTGAGTAATCAATTAATTATTTAATTTTTTATTAATGACTTATTTAATTAAATTTCTGAAAGATACATCTTCGGATGAAGCACTAGTGGTTTAGTTATGCTATTAGCCAATTGATTATGAAAATATTTTGTGATAATCTTTTATTGATTTTAATTATACAATTAATCAATCAATTAGTGTACACCTCTCCCTCCCAATGCAGCCTCAATGAGCTGCACTGCAGTATTGCCGGGCGCCAAAGGCGCCCCGGCAATGCCGCTCTATAGGATATTTAATTATTTGGCATGGGGGCGGTGTACTTTGAATGTATGTGTACTTGTTTGTTTTCTTGTTTTCTTGTTTTCTTTCTTGTTTTCTTGTTTGTTTGTCCGGACGATATCTCAGCCATCCTTTGAGCTAGGAAGCTGAAATTTCGGCACAATAGTGAGCAAGTCCTTTATCAAAAACGGTATTTTTTTTTTTTGATTAATCAATAAATTGAGGAGTTATTTAATTATTAGCGATTAATTAAGTACAGTGAAACCTTGACTTACGAGTTTAATTCGTTCTGTGACCGAGCTCGTAACTCAATTTGCTCGTTTGTCAAATTAAATTTCCCCATTAAAAGGCATTGAAATGCTATTAATCCGTTCCAGCCCCCAAAAAACCACACCAATTTTTTTTGTTACGTGTTTTTAAATAAGAAAAATGTACTTTATAAATAACAAATAATGTATAAACAAGCACGACCTCGTATATACTGTTCATAATAAAAGAGAATGTTGTAGCGACCCATGGGTCCCCCAAGCAAGACCGGCATCAGAATCTCCTTGCTCCAGCCGGTGACGTCACCGGCGGGGATCCCCGGCGCCAGAGTGGCTGGTCACGTGACCGCCAAAGCGTCCCGCGCGTGCGGGTATAATGAGCTACACCTGTGGATCACGTGACCACGAAGCACGCCTCGCTTGAGAGGCTTGGCTTTAGGTTTCGGTTTGGGTTTTTGGTTTTGCTTTATAAGGCAGCCCGATAAACGGGCTTTTTAGTGTTCCCGAGTTGGTTTTACGAATAAACATCTTCTCGGACGAGTTTGTGCCTTGCCATCCTTTTATTCGTATTCTGCTGGAGTCCAGACTCCTTCAATGTAAAGAAATAAACTGGTTTTATTAAGTGTTGTGGCGGACACGAAAGCACTGACGTGGTGACATCACCCCGCACACCAAGTGGGGGTGGGCCACGCCGGCCCGGGGAGAGAGGCGTGGCCTCAGGATATAGACGGGGCGCGCAGCCTTGAGCAGCTTAGTGCTGCAGTTTGAATAAAGACTCTTGTATGAACCGCGTTGTCCGCTTGCTCCTTGCGTAAGCATTAGCGCGCGCAGCATCGCGCTACAGTGTATTTACCTTGAAGATCAGACGAAGATGCTGGCGGAAGTGGAGGAGATAACTTTTGCCCTTTTCGCCACACTTTCCTCGCTTTCACTTGCAGGGCGTTTCAATAAAAACCTGTCCAATGAGGTTTGTTTCTTCCTCCCTTTCAAAATGTTTCGAAAATTCTCCATCTCTTCATGGATAGAGGTCCGGAGCTTTGAAATAATCGTAACGCCCTTGGCTGGCGTTATAGCCTTTATCGACTCCTTCTGCTTCAAAATCGTACATATCGTAGAAGTACTACGATCGTACTGCCTCGCCATGTCGACAACACGCACACCTCGCTCATGTTTTTCGACGATTGCGTGTTTCATATCCAAGCACATCATCCTCTTCTTCTTCTCAGTACTGCCCTTGGCACTCAATTTCTTAGGACCCATGGTTAAAACTAAAATTTTCCAAAATAACCAACATGCGAAAACAAAGCAGCAGCGATATACGGCAGAGATGCTTGCACGGCAAGATAACCACGTGACCGGAACGCTCGTTGGGCCACCTAGTGGCGGGTGGCGTAAGCTCATAACTCAGATCTTGGCTCGCATCTCAAAGCAAAAAACCGCCTGAGCGACAGCTCGTATCTCGGAAAACTCGTAAGTTGGTGCACTCGTAAGTCAAGGTTTCACTGTACTTATTTAATTAATCAAATTTCCTTTCTCTTCTGACCATTAACTCAGGCGCCTTTTGAGTTCGGAAGCTGATATTTGGACATGCCAATGACCAGGTGATTTGGCTGCAAAGGATATTTTTGATTTATTAATTAATCAATTAATCTATTAATTATTTAATTATTCCATTAATGACAAAAAAATTTTTTTTTTTTAAGTTACAGAATCTGATGAAATGGTGGTAGTTTGTGTTCTCTGACCAAATTGATTAATAATTTAATTTTTTTATGATTATTATTTATTTATTTTCATTATTAATCATTTATTTATTTTCTTTCTCATTTGGCCAATATCTCAGGCACCTTTTGAGCTGGGAAGCTAATATTTGGACATGAGTGACCAAGTGATGTGGCTATCAAGGATATTTTTGATTTATTGATTAATCATTTAATCTATTAATTATTTATTGATTAATCGATTAATTATTTATTGAGTAATCAATTAATTATTTAATTTTTTATAAATGACTTATTTAATTAAATTTCTAAAAGAAACATCTTCGGATGAAGCACTAGTGGTTTAGTTATGCGATTAGCCAATTGATTATGAAAATATTTTGTGATAATCTTTTATTGATTTTAATTATACAATTAATCAATCAATTAGTGTACACCTCTCCCTCCCAATGCAGCCTCAATGAGCTGCACTGCGGTATTGCCGGGTGCCGGAGGCGCCCCGGCAATGCCGCGCTGTCGGATATTTAATTATTTGGCATGGGGGCGGTGTACTTTGAATGTATGTGTACTTGTTGTACACCGCTCCTTTCCTATGCCATCTCCAGGCATTGCAAATCGTCATTGCTGGGCACCGAAGGGGGCTCGGCAGTGACGCACGCTGAAAGAGGGTACTCAGTTTTCACTCTGGTTGTTTGTTTTCTTGCTTTCTTGTTTGTTTTCTTGTTTTCTTGCTTTCTTTCTTGTTTGTTTGGTTGTCCGGGCGATATCTCATCCATCCTTTGAGTTAGGAAGCTGAAATTTCGGCACAATAGTGAGCAAGTCCTTTGACAAAAACGTTATTTTTTGTTTTTTGATTAATCAATTAATTGATGAGTTATTTAATTATTAGCGATTAATTAAGTACTTAATTAATTAATTAAATTTCATTTATCTTCTGACCATTAACTCAGGAACCTTATGAGTTAGGAAGCTGATATTTGGACATGCCAATGACCAGGTGATTTGGCTGCAAAGGCTATTTTTGATTTATTAATTAATCAATTAATCAATTAATCGATTAATTATTTAATTACTTGATTCATGACAAAAAAAATTTTTTTTTAAGTTACAGATTCTGATGAAATGGTGGTGGTTTATGTGTTCTGTGACCGAATTGATTAATAATTTAATTTTTTTATGATTATTATTTATTTATTTTCATTATTAATCATTTATTTATTTTCTTTCTCATTTCACCAACATCTCAGGCACCTTTCGAGCTGGGAAGCTAATATTTGGACATGACAGTGACCAAGTGATGTGGCTATCAAGGATATTTTTGATTTATTGATTAATCATTCAATTGATTAATTATTTATTGGTGAATCAATTAATTATTTCATTTTTTATTAATGACTTATTTAATTAAATTTCTAAAAGATACATCTTCGGATGAAGCACGAGTGGTTTAGTTATGCTATTAGCCAAATTGATTAAGACAATATTTTGTGATAATCTTTTATTGATTTTAATTATACAATTAATCAATGAATTAGCGTACACCTCTCCGTCCCAATGCAGCCTCAATGAGCTGCACTGCGGTATTGCCGGGCCCCGGAGGCGCCCCGGCAATGCCGCGCTGTAGGATATTTAATTATTTGGCATGGGGGCGGTGTACTTTGAATATATGTGTACTTGTTGTACACCGCTGTATCGTTGGAGGTATTGACTTATATAGGATTGGTTTTCTAAGGCTTATATCAAAATATTAACTTATATCAAATGTCTTTTAAGATGAAAGCGCGATGACGTCACCACGTCACGCGGCACGAATGCGCGCCTGTGTCGTTGGAGGTACTGACTTCTATAGGGTTGGTTTTCTAAGGCTTATATCAAAATATTAACTTATATCAAATGTCTTTTAAGATGAAAGCGCGATGACGTCACCACGTCACGCGGCACGAATGCGCACCTGTGTCGTTGGAGGTATTGACTTCTATAGGGTTGGTTTTCTAAGGCTTATATCAAAATATTAACTTATATCAAATGTCTTTTAAGATGAAAGCGCGATGACGTCACCACGTCACGCGGCACGAATGCGCGCCTGTGTCGTCGGAGGTATTGACTTCTATAGGGTTGGTTTTCTAAGGCTTATATCAAAATATTAACTTATATCAAATAAGTCTTTTAAGGTGGAAACGCGATGACGTCACCGCGTCATGCGGCACGAATGATTCCATTGTGCACGCTTTCGTTTTATTTCCAAATTAAAATCTGTTTTCACTTTTGCCGTAAAAATGACATCAGTGCAGCGAGTGTGGTATCTTATTTGGTGAAATTCGGTCGATTTGAAGTGGTGAAAATAAAATGTGATCGTGGAAAATCGTAGCGAGGGGCCATTTTGAATCGGTTTTCGATTATTGCACCAGATTATTGCACCCTCCCCCATCACCCTCCCCCATCACCCTCCCCCATCACCCTGCCCCATCACCCTCCCCCATCACCCTGCCATCACCCTCCCATCACCCTCCCATCACCCTTTATTGGACCATTTGACTTCTATAGGGTTGGTTTTCTAAGGCTTATATCAAGATATTAACTTATATCAAATAAGTCTTTTAAGGTGAAAGCGCGATGACGTCACCACGTCACGCGGCACGAATGCGCGCCTGTGTCATTGGAGGTATTGACTTATATAGGGTTGGTTTTCTAAGGCTGTAGGCCGCACCTCATTTTGTCGAATAAAGTGGTATTCGGGTGGTTCCGGTATTTGGGACCGCAGGGACGGAAAGTGCAGGTACGGGGTGCTTGGCACTCCCCAGCCGGCCCGCTCTGAAGGTTCGGATCGGGACACCGGGATTCATTCCGGTCGGCCCGGAGGTGGGGGTGCGGGGCTTGTCACGGAACGTCAAAACAAACGGCCTGCCGGGGCCGCCCAAAAGTCGGGCGTGAGGGGCGCGTCCACTAATGGAACGCCTCTCGCTTCCCAGATCGAGGGCCACGTGGTCAGGAGAACCTCGTCCCTTCTGGTTGCCCTGCCGTCCCACCGGGAGCGCTGGCAGGGTGTACTTCAAACTAAGCTTAAGTGTTAAGTGTTAAGTTCCTCCTTGCCCTCGCAAGGGAAAGGCTAGGGTCAAGCTCTTCCAAATTTCCAAACACTAGAAATTGGACGTCTCAAATTAATTAACTAATTTGTTAATACATCTCAGTCGCCCGCGACCTCTCTAGCGCAGGCGTCGAACCAGTTCATTTCCGGGCGACCGGGCCGAGTATCGGCTCGGCCATGGCCGAAGCCGTTGATTCCGCCGTAGCACGCTAACGCGTAGGCTCGCGCGTCCCTGGTCCGCCGGGGCTCCGCGGGTGTCCTACCGTGCCCACGTCGCCATGCTCCCTGAATAAGAGAGTCAGACGTGGTGCCCAGGGACGGAGTTCGCTGTCTAAACATGGTAGTGCTAGGCCAGTGGGACCGCCGGGACCCACGTGCACTCACAAGTTGTTCTGCGCGTGGGCGGCAGTATCAGACCGGGGCGCCCAAACGCTCCCCGGCTAAAGTTCATCCTGAAAGCGCCCACATTGTGCGGACAAACCAAGTCAAGGGCCACGTGGTCAGGAGAACCTCGTCCCTTCCGGTCACACTTTGCCTATCAGCCGGCCTCGAAGACCGAAATTGTGACGGTGTCACAGAAACGATACCCGAACGAACGATAACGATTTATGCCAGGAAGCGGAACGACAGATGCGCTTTTCATTGTGAGGCAGTTGCAGGAGAAGTACATGGATAAGAGGAAGAAGTTGTTTTTTGGGTTTGTTGATCTGGAGAAAGCATTCGATAGGGTTCCACGCAAAGTATTGACATGGGCATTGAGGAAGTTAGGAGTGGAGGAATGGTTGATCAGAGTAGTGATGGCAATGTACAAAAGAGCACGCACAGCTGTAAGGACGAAGGACGGGAACAGTGGTGAGTTTGAGGTGAAGGTGGGAGTGCATCAGGGGTCGGTACTAAGTCCACTACTATTTGTAGCTGTGATGGAGGTGCTGGCTCAGACCGTAAAGGAGGGTTTACCGTGGGAGTTGTTGTATGCAGATGATCTGGTGTTGATTGCGGAAAGTATGGATGGACTGAAGGAAAAGATGAACAAGTGGAAGGAATGTATGGAGACAAAAGGTCTGAAGGTGAATATCGGAAAGACAAAGGTGATGGCAAGTGGTAAAGCATGTGGTGAGGTGGAAAGAACTGGGAAGTGGCCATGTGCTGTGTGTAGGAAGGGTGTCGCAGTGAACTCCATTCAATGTACAATGTGTGCTGAGTGGATTCATCAAAAATGTAGTGGTCTGAGAGGGTCATTAACCAGTGTGGCAGCTACATTCAAATGTAAGGTGTGCACAGAGGGAGCTGCAGATGGAGGAAATGTTGAGTTGGATCTTGGAGACGGCGTGAAGCTGGAAGGTGTGAAAACATTTTGCTACCTCGGAGACATGCTGAATGGAGAAGGTGGATCAGACTCGGCAACGGTTGCTCGAGTGAGATGTGCATGGAAGAAGTTTCGGGAACTGAGTGGCGTGCTGATGAGGAGGAGAGTGTCGCTGAAGCTGAAGGGAAAGGTGTATGCTGCATGTGTGAGAAGTGTTGTGATTTATGGGAGCGAGACGTCGGTAATGAACGTAGAGCAGCAACGAAGGGTGGAAATGCGAATGGTTCGATGGATGTGCAGAGTATCGTTGAGAGAGAGGAAGACAAATGATGAATTGCGAAAGATGATGGGAATATTGCCTGTGATTGATGCTGTGAAGAGGAACAGGTTGAGATGGTTTGGTCATGTATTGAGGAAGGATGAAAGTGACTGGTTGAGAAGAGTGATGGAAGTTAATGTAGAAGGAAGTAGAGGACGGGGAAGACCGAGAAAGACTTGGCTAAAGATGGTCGAAGAAGAAATGCGGGCAAGGGGGTTAACAAGGAGAGATGCAGAAAATAGGGCAAAATGGAGAAGATTGTCATGGGGACCGCAAGGCTAACCCCCGCTCTATCAGGGAACATGGCCTTAAAATGCATGTTGTGTTGTGTTGTTGTTGTACACCGCTCCTTTCCTATGCCATCTCCAGGCATTGCAAATCGTCATTGCCGGGCACCAAAGGGGGCTCGGCAGTGACGCACGCTGAAAGAGAGTACTCAGTTTTCACTCTGGTTTCTTGTTTTCTTTCTTGTTTTCTTTGTTGTTTTCTTTCTTGTTTTCTTACTTGGTTGTCCGGACGATATCTCAGCCATCCTTTGAGCTAGGAAGCTGAAATTTCGGCACAGTAGTGAGCAAGTCCTTTGTCAAAAACAGTATTTATTTTTTTTGATTAATCAATAAATTGAGGAGTTATTTAATTATTAGTGATTAATTAAGTACTTATTTAATTAATCAAATTTCCTTTCTCTTCTGACCATTAACTCAGGAACCTTTTGAGTTAGGAAGCTGATATTTGGACATGCCAATGACCAGGTGATTTGGCTGCAAAGGCTATTTTTGATTTATTAGTTAATCAATTAATCGATTAATTATTTAATTATTTGATTAATGACCAAAATTTTTTTTTTTTAAAGTTACAGATTCTGATGAAATGGTGGTGGTTTTTGTGTTCTCTGACCGAATTGATTAATAATTTAATTTTTTTATGATTATTATTTATTTATTTTCATTATTAATCATTTATTTGGCTTATTTCTCATTTGGCCAATATCTCAGGCACCTTTTGAGCTCAGAAGCTAATATTTGGACATGAGTGACCAAGTGATGTTTATCAAGGATATTTTTGATTTATTGATTAATCAATTAATCAATGTATCGATTAATTATTTAATTATTCGATGAATTACAAAAAAAATTTTTTTTTTGTCAGTTACAGATTCTGATGAAATGGTGGTGCTTTTTGTGTTCTGTGACCGAATTGATTAATAATTTAATTTTTTTATGATTATTATTTATTTATTTTCATTATTAATTATTTATTTATTTTCTTTCTTATTGGGACAATATCTCAGGCACCTTTTGAGCTGGGAAGCTAATATTTGGACATGAGTGACCAAGTGATGTGGCTATCAAGGATATTTTTGATTTATTGATTAATCGTTTCATCTATTAATTATTTATTGATTAATCGATTAATTATTTATCGAGTAATCAATTACTTATTTAATTTTTTATAAATGACTTATTTAATTAAATTTCTAAAAGATACATCTTCGGATGAAGCACTAGTGGTTTAGTTATGCGATTAGCCAATTGATTATGAAAATATTTTGTGATAATCTTTTATTGATTTTAATTATACAATTAATCAATCAATTAGTGTACACCTCTCCCTCCCAATGCAGCCTCAATGAGCTGCACTGCGGTATTGCCGGGCGCCGGAGGCGCCCCGGCAATGCCGCGCTGCAGCATATTTAATTATTTGGCATGGGGCGGTGTACTTTGAATGTATTTGTACTTGTTTGTTTTCTTGTTTTCTTGCTTTCTTGTTTGTTTGTCCGGGCGATATCTCAGCCATCCTTTGAGCTAGGAAGCTGAAATTTCGGCACAGTAGTGAGCAAGTCCTTTCTCAAAAACGGTATTTTTTGTTTTTTGATTAATCAATTAATTGAGGAGTTATTTAATTATTAGCGATTAATTAAGTACTTATTTAATTAATTAAATTTCCTTTCTCTTCGTACCATTAACTCAGGCACCTTTTGAGTTAGGAAGCTGAAAAATGGACATGCCAATGACCAAGTGATATTGGCTGCAACAGCTATTTTTGATTTATTAATTAATCAAATAATCGTTTAATTATTTAATTATTCGATTAATAACAAAAAAAAAATTTTTTTAAAGTTAGATTCTGATGAAATGATGGTGGTTTGTGTGTTCTCTGACCGAATTGATTAATAATTTAATATTTTTATGATTATTATTTATTTATTTTCATTATTAATCATTTATTTATTTTCTTTCTCATTTGTCCAATATCTCAAGCACCTTTTGAGCTCGGAAGCTAATATTTGGACATGAGTGACCAAGTGATGTGGCTATCAAGGATATTTTTGATTTATTGATTAATCAATTAATCAATTAATCGATTAATTATTTAATTATTCGATTAATTACTAAAAAAAAAAAAAAAAAATCAGTTACAGATTCTGATGAAATGGTGGTGGTTTATGTGTTCTGTGACCGAATTGATTAATAATTGAATTTTTTTATGATTATTATTTATTTATTTTCATTATTAATCATTTATTTAATTTCTTTCTCATTTGGCCAATATCTCAGGCACCTTTTGAGCTCGGAAGCTAATACTTGGACATGAGTGACCAAGTGATGTGGCTATCAAGGATATTTTTGATTTATTGATTAATCATTTAATCGCTTAATTATTTATTGATTAATCGATTAATTATTTATTGAGTAATCAATTAATTAATATATTTTTTTATTAATGACTTATTTAATTAAATTTCTAAAAGATACATCTTCGGATGAAGCACTAGTGGTTTAGTTATGCTATTAGCCAATTGATTAAGAAAATATTTTGTGATCTTTGATTTTAATTATACAATTAATCAATCAATTAGCGTACACCTCTCCCACCCAATGCAGCCTCTATGAGGTGCACTGCGGTATTGCCGGGCGCCGGAGGTGCCCCGGCAATGCCGCGCTGTGGGATATTTAATTATTTGGCATGGGGGCGGTGTACTTTGAATGTTTGTGTACTAGTTTTCTTTCTTGTTTGTTTGTCCGGACGATATCTCAGCCATCCTTTGAGCTAGGAAGCTGAAATTTCGGCACAGTAGTGAGCAAGTCCTTTTACTCTAGTAGCTCATGGTGGTTGAGTATGCACTTTATTGTACAGACCTAAACTCTTCAGGAATCCACTAATTGAAGGTCCAGGAACAATATTTGGTTGGTAACACATTTGCCACTGACGGCGAAATAGCTGAAATGGCCATACCCCTTTTTGGGCCACGCCCCCTTTTTTGCCGTGACTGTATCTACAGAACCGTTGGACCTAGGAGGTTGCCCGACCACTCAAAATTTGCGCAATGGCCACATTATGGGGGGTCAGTAATACATTTTCATATCCAAAAGTCAATGGTTTTTAAGATAATTGCCAAAAACCGATTTCAACATGTTACGAACTACAATTGTATGATACCACCAAGGCCACAACATTATATGACACTTATACCTTTTGCATCATCCTATTTTGGAATTTACTTATTTGGATTTCTACACTTTTCGCCTTTACTACAGCCACAAAACGTGACACATTTAATGTTCCTGTCTCTGCAAGTGCACGTTTTGGTACTCATACATGCTCTTGGGCATTTGCATGGAGGAGGCAGGTCATCGGGCCTGCACGATACTGGCAGTATCACTGGTGTTATGCCAACGTCCGTTGCTTCATACCCATACTGGAGTGGATCTGGTTTGGTGACGGCAGGAGTTGGGGCTTGCAACCACATCTTACACTGAAGAAATGCTCGCTTTATGTGTTCTCGTAGCGTTGATGAACAGCACACAAGCTGGTTGAAGTCCAGTTCTTTCTTGGAGTTGTGGTACTGCTCCCATCGATATTCATCGAAAGTGGAACAGTCGGTCTTCTTTAATCCAGACACAAGGAACTTTTCAGCATTGCTTGTTATCTGTGGTGACAGTTCTTCTACACCAAACCCTTCCAGTAGGGAGAGATCGATGGATGCTTTCAGGCCAGACAGCTTTGGACCCACCTTGCTGGTACTGTCGCAACCGCTGAGAGCATGAATGGCTGGGAGACACGACACCAAACCGTTGTCCAGTTGATCAACCAACATGTGGACTGGTACAGTTTTCTTTGTTTTCCGGTTACCAAGCTTCACGTACAGCTTTTGTAGTTGCCAGGTTGTGTTGAAGTGGAAGATGAGGTTGACAAAGACATCTGTGTCAGGCGAGTCGACCAAGACTGATTGAACCCCGTGTTTCACAACACCATCATTAATATGGAACATGATTCTGTCGTCGGCTTCTTCTTGGTTGCTTGAGAGCTCTGTGATCTGTGTTTCAGTGCCAGCTAACAGTTTCCTGCATTCACCCCCATATACTCCTCCAAAGAATATTTCCTTGTCCGACTCGACATTCTGCAGCATCCACTTGAAGACATACTCCTGCAACCGAACTTTGTTCAACATTGAGCTCCAGAACATATCAAGATCGACAGGGAGTTTCTGATTGTCAGACCCAATGGTGATTGTGATTTGTTCTGAGGAACTTCGCTGTGCTCGTTCCATTTGCTTGATTGATGATTTTTGATAAACATCAAAAATAATGTCTATTCTTGTGGACACGGAGCCTGTAGCAAGAATCCTGTTGGAAAGACTCTCAGCCAATTCCCCGAATGTGTGAAGGCCCATCTTTTTCATCGGTAGTTTACGCACAAGTGCCATGAAGTCCACTATTGTCATCTGAGCGTCACTCTTTACATTCCTCGTCTCCTGTGGAAGGCGACTGACAAGTTCCCTGGCTAAGGAGGCTTTATCGGGCTTCTTCAATTTGATGCCATCTTTACATTCAGTGGTGAGGAACTGGGATGTGCTGGTCAATTCATACTTCAGGAGTTCTAGCATGCTGTACCCTCTTTCTCTAGCATAGTCAATGTACCTAACCGTTTCCGCTGCATCCTTTTTCGCCATCGATTTCTTCGCTGTGAACGGAGTAGAAGTACGTTTCACGAAAACAGTCTTGCGGTTGGTAGGGATTGTATCATGTAGGTGCTTCTCTTCGGCCTCTACTTGCTTCTCGGTGCGACGCCATGTTGTTTTATGGGATACCGCTGCCTGCATGCAGGCTCAACGACAAAACACCCATGACCGGAATTTCTAGCCATGTCTAGACTCTAGTCTAGACTCTAGACTAAATTCTAGTCTAGACTCTAGTCTAGACTCTAGTCTTGACTCTAGTCTTGACTCTAGTCTAGACTCTAGTCTAGTCTAGACTCTTCAGGAATCAAGTAATTGAACAATAGGAACAGGAACAGGAACAATTACGAATAATATTGTAGTTCGTAACATGTTGAAATCGGTTTTTGGCAATTATCTTAAAAACCATTGACTTTTGGATATGAAAATGTATTACTGACCCCCCATAATGTGGCCATTGCGCAAATTTTGAGTGGTCGGGCAACCTCCTAGGTCCAACGGTTCTGTAGATACAGTCACGGCAAAAAAGGGGGCGTGGCCCAAAAAGGGCTGTGGCCATTTCAGCTATTTCGCCGTCAGTGGCAAATGTGTTACCAACCAAATATTGTTCCTGGACCTTCAATTAGTGGATTCCTGAAGAGTTTAGGTCTGTACAATAAAGTGCATACTCAACCACCATGAGCTACTCTAGTATTTGTCAAAAACTGTATTTTTTGTTTTTTGAATAATCAATTAATTGAGGAGTTATTTAAATATTAGCGATTAATTCAGTACTTATTTAATTAATCAAATTCCCTTTCTCTTCTGACCATTAACTCGGGCACCTTTTGAGCTCGGGAGCTAATATTTGGACATGAGTGACCAAGTGATGTTGCTATCAAGGATATTTTTGATTTATCGATTAATCAATTAATCAAATTAATCGATTCATTATTTAATTATTCGATTATTTACTAAAAAAAAAAATAATCAGTTAGATTCTGATGAAATGGTGGTGGTTTACATGTTCTGTGACAGAATTGATTAATAATTTAATTTTTTAATGATTATTATTTATTTATTTTCATTATTAATCATTTATTTATTTTCTTCATCATTTGGCCAATATCTCAGGAACCTTTTGAGCTGGGAAGCTAATATTTGGACATGACAGTGACCAATTGATGTGGCTATCAAAGATATTTTTGATTTATTGATTAATCAAGTAATTATTTATTTTTTTATTCATGACTTATTTAATTAAATTTCTAAAAGATACATCTTCGGATGAAGCACGAGTGATTTAGTTAAGCTATTAGCCAATTGATTAAGAAAATATTTTCTGATAATCTTTTATTGATTTTAATTATACAATCAATCAATCAATCAATTAGCGTGCACCTCTCCCTCCCAATGCAGCCTCTATGAGCTGCACTGCGGTATTGCCGGGCGCCAGAGGCGCCCCGGCAATGCCGCGCTGTAGGATATTTAATTATTTGGCATGGGGGCGGTGTACTTTGAATGTATCTGCACTTGTTTTCTTTCTCATTTGGCCAATGTCTCAGGCACCTTTTGAGCTGGAAAGCTAATATTTGGACATGACAGTGACCAAGTGATGTGGCTATCAAGGATATTTTTGATTTATTGATTAATCATTTTATCGATTAATTATTTATTGATTAGTCGATTAATTATTTATTTTTTAATCAATTAATTATTTAATTTTTTATTATTGAGTTATTTAATTAAATTCCTAAAAGATACATCTTTGGATGAAGCACTAGTGGTTGTTATGCTATTAGCCAATTGATTAAGAAAATATTTTGTGATAATTGTACACCGCACCTTTCCTATGCCATCTCCAGGTTTCAGCTCGAAGGGGGCTGAAAGAGAGTACTCAGTTTTCACTCATTGTTTGTTGTACACCGCACCTTTCCTATGCCATCTCCAGGCATTGCAAATCGTCATTGCTGGGCACCGAAGGGGGCTCGGCAGTGACGCACGCTGAAAGGGAGTACTCGGTTTCCACTCTGTGTTTTCTTGCTTGTTTGTTTTCTTTCTTGTTTGTTTTCTTGGTTGTCCGGGCGATATCTCAGCCATCCTTTGAGCTCGGAAGCTGAAATTTCGGCACAGTAGTGAGCAAGTCGTTTGTCAAAAAATGGAATTTTTTGTTTTTTGAAAAATCAATTAATTGAGGAGTTATTTAATTATTAGCGATTAATTAAGTACTTATTTAATTAATCAAATTTCCTTTCTCTTCTGACCATTAGCTCAGGCACCTTTTGAGTTAGGAAGCTGATATTTGGACATGCCAATGACCAGGTGATTTGGCTGCAAATGCTATTTTTGATTTATTAATTAATAAATTAATCGATTATATTTAATTATTCGATTAATGACAAAAAAATTTTTTTTTTAATGTTACAGATTCTGATGAAATGGTGGTGGTTTGTGTTCTCTGACTAAATTGATCAAATAAAAAAAAATTTCATGATTGTTTATTTATTTTCATTATTCATCATTTATTTATTTTCTTTCTCATTTGGCCAATATCTCAGGCACCTTTTGAGCTCGGAAGCTAATATTTGGACATGTGACCAAGTGATGTGGCTATCAAGGATACTTTTGATTTATTGATTGATCAGTTAATCAATTAATCGATTAATTATTTAATTATTCGATTAATTACTAAAAAAAAAAAAAAAAAATTCAGTTGCAGATTTTGATGAAATGGTGGTGGTTTATTTGTTCTGTGACCGAATTAATTAATTTAATTTTTTCATGATTATTATTTATTTATTTTCATTATTATTCATTTATTTATTTTCTCTCATTTGGCCAATATCTCAGGCACCTTTTGAGCTGGGAAGCTAATATTTGGACATGACAGTGACCAAGTGATGTGGCCATCAAGGATATTTTTGATTTATTGATTAATCATTTAATCGATTAATTATTTATTGATTAATCGATTAATTATTTATTGATTAATCAATTAATTATTTAATTTTTTATTAATGACTTTTAAAATTAATTTCTAAAAGATACATCTTCGGATGAAGCACTAGTGGTTTAGTTATGCTATTAGCCAATTGTTTAAGAAAATATTTTGTGATAATCTTTTATTGATTTTAATTATACAATTAATCAATCAATTAGTGTGCACCTCTCCCTCCCAATGCAGCCTCTATGAGCTGCACTGCGGTATTGCCGGGCCGAAGGCGCCCCGGCAATGCCGCGCTGTAGGATATTTAATTATTTGGCATGGGGGTGGTGTACTTTGAATGTATGTGTACTTGTTTTCTTGCTTTCTTGCTTTCTTGTTTGTTTGTCCGTGCGATATCTCAGCCATCCTTTGAGCTGGGAAGCTGAAATTTCGGCACAATAGTGAGCAAGTCCTTTGTCAAAAACATTATTTTTTGTTTTTTGAATAATCAAATAATTGAGGAGTTATTTAATTATTAGCGATTAATTAAGTACTTATTTAATTAATCAAATTTCCTTTCTCTTCTGACTATTAACTCAGGCACCTTTTGAGTTAGGAAGCTATTTGGACATGCCAATGACCAGGTGATTTGGCTGCAAAGGCTATTTTTGATTTATTAATTCATCGATTAATTATTTGATTAATGACGAATTTTTTTTTTCGGTTCCAAATTCGGATGAAATGGTGGTGGTTTGTATTCCGTTAGTGAATTGATTAATTATTTTATTTTTTTATGATTATTATTTATTTATTTTCATTATTAATTATTTATTTATTTTCTTTCTCATCTGGGCAATATCTCAGGCACCTTTTGAGCTAGGAAGCTGATATTTGGACATGACAATGACCAAGTGATTTGGCTGTAAAAGGTATTTTTTATTGATTGATTAATTAATCGATTAATTATGTAATTATTCGATGAATGACTTAATTAATTTTTTAAGTTACACATTCGGACAAAATGGTGGTGGTTTATGTATTCTATGAGCCAATTGATTAACTATTTCATTTTTTCACGATTATTTATTTATTTTCATTATTAATCATTTATTTATTTTCTTTCTCATCTGAGCAATAATATCTCAGGCACCTTTTGAGCGAGGAAGCTAATATTTGGACATGACTGACCAGGTGATGTGGCTATAAAGGATATTGTTACGGACGCGGCTAGGATGTTGTTTGCCGAGCGGATGGCCACCGCGCCCGAACAGTTACCCCGACTAACCCGATTCCTGAACGTTGGCCAAAATCGCGCCACAGATATTCAATAGAGAAAAGACAAAGGCGACACGGATGTGAAGAAGAAGAAAGGTTTGAAATACGATTATTATTTATTACTATTTACAGGATTGAAAGAAACCAAGGAAGAAGGAAAGATAAGAAAATAAAGCAGAAAGAGGGACGGACCAGAAAGACACAGTGAAAATACTAGCTTATCTAAACAGGCTTAACTTATTGCCCAGGACAGAACAAACAAAACAAACTCACGTACGCAAAAGGATTGAAGGGCAGGAATCGTTTGGAGGGATGAGCAGGTGGAATCACAGGGCACAGCGAGCAGGTCCACTCCGGGCGGGAAGCGAGGAGCCGGCAGCTCCTTGTATTCGGCTTTACACCGCACACCGGCAGGGTCACTCGCTGCCCCGTCAGGGCTTCACGCCGCTGGTTGAAACGGGGCTGGTTGAAGCGGCTCTTTGTCAAAGGCTTTTCGTATCTCTCATGCAACAACCACCCAAAGGCTTTCCGTATCTCTCATACAACTCCGGTGCAACTCTCAACTCTCTCCCGGTGGACTGCCAACCCTCTTACGCACCTGGACTCATCTGCCGTATCTCTGGTGTATCTTTCCCCAGCGATCGTCGCACCCTTCCCTCATACCTTCAGCGCGGGTGTGACACGCCCTCGTCGGTTTCGGTACCGCCCTCCTCCCCCCCCCCCCCCCCCCCCCCGTGCTCTGTTTCGTGACCTTGTATGGCAATCCCACGGGCTTGTTTCCTTATTTGGGCATGGGGCTGAACAGCCCCGCCTTTCGTGGCGCACCCTGGGCTTGCCTCTCCCTGGCGACCCCGCCCCTCCTGTTCAAACAGAGCACGGAGCACATATTCACTATAGCAGCGAAATGAGAGGGCACGCACCCCACGCTTGTGAACTGCTTTACCCAGAGATGGAGAGTTTGGCTGGGAAATGGAATTATTGAAGGGGAGCTATTCTTAATTGATTCGGTGCAATGGAGTATTAATTAATGGAAGACAAAGCCTTAGCCTAATACACAGAATAAGGAAATAAACTACCAACAAGGAGGAAATCTATGATTGGCTAACGTGATTGTTGATGACCTAATTACGGGACGCCCTTTTGACCTTTATACACAACGGGAGGAAGGAGGGCGATATTTTACAATGTACTATACAATAAAAAAACACCATTCTCATATCCACAACAATATTTTTGATTTATTGATTTTTTTTTTTTTATTATTATTTTTTGAATGCAAGATCGAGGCTCGTGAGAGCGAACATTAATCACACAGAAAGACAAACCGACACATAAAACATATAACATCGGGAGCGGTAGACAAGATGGGGAGAGAGGGGGAAGGACACAAACACAACATTTGAGAGCAGGGACCGAGAGACATGGAGACATCGAGAGATCTGTGGGAGGGAGAGGGCTTTGGGGGGGGGAGGCATGGGAAGGGGGGTGTGAGGTATAAAACATATGGACACTGCCAGTACTTCCAGGAAAGAAGTTGGAATTTCAAACAAGGTGGATCTGGGATGAATCTCAGGTGAATCTCAATCTCTAATCTCAGGCACCTTTTGAGCGAGGAAGCTAATATTTGGGCATGACAGTGACCAGGTGATGTGGAGGCCAAAAAGGATATTTTTGATTTATTGATTAATCATTTAATCGATTAATTATTTATTTGTAGGGGGGAAGGCAACGGAATACTTTTGGGCCAGATAGGATTGTTTGGGGCAGTGTGCTCCGAATGTCATGAAGAAGAAACCTGCAACTTGAGTCTGCTCCGTGTGTTCGGATTAAGTGACGTGTGGCCATATGGAGGGTGGCTCTTGTGCTCTGTAGTTAGGGGTTAATGGTGAATCCCCTGTGTGTAAATGGCCTTTGATTTTTCCCTTTTCCCTTGTAGTGCAGGCCCATATGTCATAACAATATTGTTTGTGTTTTTTGTTTGTTAAAATTGATTTAGCAATGGATTCTGCTTCAGAATATTATAGAGATGTAAAAAAAATAGGGTTCCATTTTTTCTTTTACGTCTAATAGGTAGTAATTCGAAGAAATCCAAGATGGCCGCCATAAAATTTGGAAAATACACTTTTGTGCATATCTTTGTATCTAGATATCATATAAACATGAATAATATGTCCTTTTATATGTTTTCAGACCCAAGGAAGCCATTTCTGCCATTGTTTTTACAGAAAAATGCAAGGAAAATAAAATAGTGGACATATACCAGCCAAAGTGGGGTCGGCCGGCATGAAATCGGTTAATTAAGTTTCCACCATCTAGTTAAGGTCTGGTTTTGACTGTGTTGACGAAATGTGAATCTGAATAGTAGTATCTATCTTTGCAGGACCGACGACAGTTCAAGAGTGTCTAGAAAATTACACCTACCTTCAAGATGAGTGACTCACCACCCAGGAAGATTGAGAAGTCAGTAGATTTCGGACTTTGTTTTGTATGCCAAATGGCCATAGGGCAAACAGACTATACAACCTTTGTAACGAAACCAAAACTCTCCTCTGTCGAGAAACTGATGGCAGGTGCTGAGGAACAGTACACGTATGGTGAAACAAAGTTTGCATCATTGAATAGACGTTTGCAATATTCCTCTGCTGAAGAATTGCTCGCAAAAGGTCTCCGCTACCATAAAGCTTGTTACAAAGATGTTACCAATAAGATGCACATTGATCGAGCAAAGGCTAGGTTTGAGAAAGGAACAACATCAGGCAGTGCCGCAGAAATCCGACTGAAAAAGAGAGGACGACCAAGTTCTAGTGATCTAGGGGAAAGCACGTCAACATCCAGAAGGTGTTCCCGAGAACAGACATTTGACGCGCTCAGATGTGTCATATGCCAGAAAGACAGAGGAAGTGAACTACACAATGTGTCAACAAAGAACATGGGACTCCAGATCAGAAACATTGGCCAAGAAACAAGTAATGACAATCTGAAAGTGAGACTGAACAGTGTCATAAGTTCGCCTGACCCATTGCAAGCAATGGCTGAGGACATGAAATATCATTTACCATGTGTAGTTAAGGCCAAACGTGCTATAGTTAAGACGGAAAAACAAACAGAAACAACCAATGTTAACTTTGGTCAGGTGTTATCAGACCTTGAACTCATTGAAATTGTTGAAACTGCGTTGAATGATACTACTGAAAATGCTGTGCTGAATATGAATGAAATTCATGTAACCTATGTCAATTTACTTAAGGAGCACGACTTTCCGGTCTCAGACAACCATAGTTATAAGCCATACCTGAAACAATTGATCCTAGACAACATTGCCGATGTTCATTTCAGCCGGCCCTCAAACAAAACAAAGCCAGAGCAGATTCTTTCCACAAAGCTCAAAGACCACATGATATCAAGCACAATTACAGCAGACAGCATCAAAGACGATTTTAAAGTACTTTTGCGAGCTGCGAAAATATTGAGGAAAGACATCGCATCTTCCCCAGCATGGAAATTTAATGGAACCTTTGCTGATTACAAGCCACCCCCGATGCTCAACATCTTCTGCAAGCATGCAGTCATGGGAACAAGGAAAGTAGGAAATAGCAACAGGGAGGACTCCATTGGTGTGAGTGCATCATTGTTGGCGCAGCACTTTGTCGGTGCTTATAAATCTGACCGACAGGTATCGTACGAACCAAGAAGCGAGGATGGATCATTCAAACAACGATTTGAAACTCCATTGAGTGTGGGCTTAGCTCTCGACATACACAAAAACACACGATCCAAGGCGCTTGTAGAGAAACTTGCACATCTGGACCTCGCCATCTCCTACAAAAAGGTCATGGAGATTGAGACCAGCATTGCCAACTCCGTACTGAAGCAAATGGAGTCCACCGGAGGCATCTGTCTACCACCATGGTTGGTTCAGGACACGTTCGTCTGGTTTGCCATGGACAACATCGATTTTCTAGAGTCAACTCCTTGCGGGATGAATACCCTTCATGGTACAGCAATTGCGATCTACCAGCCTGTATCACCGGAGAATTCACCCATGATACCACCAATTGAACTTGACCGGTCATCAAAAGCTCAAACGATACATGATGCAGTTGGCTGTAAAACGTTGACCTGCAAGAAGCCAGCACCCGAGAAGAGAAAGAGCGACTGCAAGCTGCTCACATCAAAACCCGAGACAGACAAGAACAAGAAAACCGATATGACCTGGATGATTGGATGCCTGAACTTCGAGGAAGAAGGAGAAGTTGACGTCAAACTCACAGCTCCGGGGACGTGGGGAGCCTTCAATTCCTTGCTATCTTCGTCCAGTGAGAAGACCAATGTTGCTCTCGTTCCTCCGTTGATAAGGTCGCCTCCTACAGACTATGATACACTGTACACGGGTCTGATGAGAGCTCACAACATCACAACTCGTGTTATGGGGAGTGAGGCAATCACAGTCATGACTCTCGATTTGCAGCTATACGACCTGGCGATGAAGCTGTGGGTGGAACGCGAGGACATCAGGAAGCAATTCCTCTTCCGACCTGGTGAGCTACATGTTGTGTTTTGGGCCTTAGCTGCATTAGGAAAATACGTGGAAGGGAGTGGAATTGATCAGGCATGGGTCGAGGCTGGACTTTTCTCGCCAACCACAGTGAGCCAAATACTAAATGGGAGGCACTTGTATCGAGCTCTGGAGGCACACATGGTAACACTGATCGCTTTGTACAACCTGTACTTCCAGAGATTCCTGGCAATGGAACCTGAAGAAAGGGCCTATCTGAACGAGTCATCTGTTCGTCTGGGAGAGGCATATCAGAGAGACATCAGCGGGAGCATGGAGCCAGAGAAGAATCTATGCGACATTCTCAAAAAAACATTGGCCATGATGGAGTCCAGAGATATGACCAAAAAACTGGAACAATTTGAGGTCAGCACAAACAAGATACAGCGCTTCATCCTGAACTACATGAAACAGTTTGAGACTATCCTTCTGTTCATTAGAAGTACAAGACAACGTGATCTGCTGCTGCATATGGAGAGCATCGAGTCTCTCACGAAGTACTTCTTCGCTCACGATCATCTAAACTATGCTCGGTTGCTCCCTCTCTACATTTCAACAATGCAGGAGACTGAAAAGCAGCACCCAGAACTGTGGAGGGAATTCATGAAAGGGAACTTCTGTGTGACAAAAGGATTGGCAGGCTTCACATCAATAGCCCCAGACCATGGCATTGAGCAAGAAAACCGTACACTGAAGGTGATTGGAGGAATCGTAGGGATAACTCAAAATGAGAAGGCGCTTGACAAGTTCTTCCTCATTGCACCTGAGCTGTCAAAGTCACTGCACGAGTTTGCGGAGGGATATGGTCTTGGTGAAAACCAGAGCAGAAAACAACACCACGAAATCACGGGGGGAAAGCTTTCCCGGGTGATGAGCCATGCCTCCAAGCTTTCTAGGGTGTTCCGTGAACATGGCGATCCATTTATGGAAGAGGAAGTAGACGAGGTCTACAACCTGCTCACCAAAGAAGTCATGAATGAAAAAGTGTCCAGCGACATCTTAGAGCGCGACGAGATCGGACAACAGATGTTCCAGCAATTTGCCACAGATCGTTTAGCTGAGGGAAAACTTTCTGTGTGGGACAAAATGACGAAAAGAAAACTTCGAACATTCAAGAGTTCGAATGCCACAACAGAAGTGAGATCGGGCGACAAGCTGATCAAAGTCAAAGAAGAGCGAGGATTGTTGCAGAGGTTCATCGTTATCTCACGGAGCCGACCAGAGCTCGACCTGAAAGAATGTATTGGCACCTATGAATTTGGCATCGTTCCACGTTCTTTATTTGCATCTGATGGATCCCTCTTGTTGGCATACGACAAGGCAAAAATCCTTCGTCAACTTGAGCATCTGGCTGAGCCTGAAGAGCAGGATGTACATGATCCACCAGGAGAACCTATTTCGACAGAAATCAATGAGCATCAAGACGCGGGAATTGCCGCTTTGAATGATGCAGCAGCACACGCTGGGGAAGAAACTAATGACCCATCAACTGACTATGAAATCTCAAGCCAAAATTTGCAGGAACCCTCTCAGATCAGCCAAAACCCAGACACAACCACAAGATCAGGAGTGATCAATGAAAACGAGACTACTTCTCGCCATAGAGTGATAATCATTGATGGCATGGCTCTTGTTAACGGGATCTCCAAAACAGAACAAATGATTACATGCAGTGACTTTGCTCAATCGTTCATTGAACGCCTCGAAAATATTGCCGTGCATTATGATGACGTGAGGTTGGTATTCGACCGATACATCGATAACTCACTGAAAGACAAAATGCGCCTAAAGAGGACAAAGGGGAAATCAACATACTATCACGTCAGGGATAGTACATTGATCCAGAAGATTTCACTCAAAGATTTCCTTTCCAATGTGAAGACCAAGGCAGAGCTTACAGAGTACTTGGCTGTGAAGTGTCTATCTTACAGCAAGGCTCATCCAAACAAGTTGAAGAAGTTCATGGTGACATCAGGAACTAAGACCACGGGCAACACTGAAGTTCCAGACAGTCTACTCACGCACAGCCAAGAAGAGGCCGATACACTCTTAATTCTGCATGCTCTCACAGTCGACAAAGATGCAGAAGTTATCATTGATTCGCCAGATACCGATATCTTCCTCCTACTGATTCAGAGATTTCACGATCTACCACCTGCTACGAGGTTTCTCACTGGGAAGGGAAAGTTGAGGAGGAGCATTGCAGTCCAACCTATTCATGGCATGCTAGGAGAGAAACGTGCGTCTGCAATACTTGGATTCCACGCATTCACGGGAAGTGACATGTCTGGAAGGTTCGCTGGCAGGAGCAAGGACTGGTGCTTTAAGGTCTTCATGACATGTGACAACAAGATATGGGAGGCTCTGGAGTCTTTGGGACAAACTGATCCGTCACCAGAAGTGTGTTCCCAGCTGGAACGCTTCGTCTGTCTGCTGTACAAGTCTAAAGTTCACACGAAAGTAAACGAGCTTCGCTGGTTCTTATTCTCCAACCGTGCTGCTGAGGGAGAGAGTCTTCCACCTACCACTGGTTCGCTAAAGTTACACGTTCAGCGAGCACATTATATCGCAATGATATGGAGAAAGGCAGCAGAAAGCCATCCGTCCCTTCCATCACCTGTCGAGTATGGTTGGCAGTTACTTTCGGATGATGGGGTTTATGCCCCAAGTCGATGCCTGAATCCTCCAGCCCCAGAAGCAATAATGAATCTCGTGAACTGTGGGTGCAAGAAAGGGTGTATGGGAAGATGTAGCTGTCGCAATAACAATATTCCTTGTACTGAAGTTTGTGGGTGTGTGGGTTACAGTTGTAACAACAAAGCAAACATCAATGAACCGCGTGTGATAGATATGGATGAGGATGAATGAGGCATTCGTTTATGTGATCGTTTATGTTCATTCATCGTTTATGTTTAGGTGTGTGTGTATGTGTGTGCGTGTGTGTGTGCGTGTGCGTGTGTGTGTATTCAAAATAAATGTTATCAGTGAAGATTGTTTATTGAATCGATTCTAATTGGGAAATTATACGATCCGATTTCACGACGGCCGTCTCCATTTTGGCTGGTATATTGCCCACTATTTTAATTTCCTTGCATTTTTCTGTAAAAACAATGGCAGATATGGCTTCCTTGGGTCTGAAAACATATAAAAGGACATATTATTCATGTTTATATGATATCTAGATACAAAGATATGCACAAAAGTGTATTTTCCAAATTTTATGGCGGCCATCTTGGATTTCTTCGAATTACTACCTATTAAACGTAAAAGAAAAAATGGAACCCTATTTTTTTTACATCTCTATAATATTCTGAAGCAGAATCCATTGCTAAATCAATTTTAACAAACAAAAAACACGAAATTACTAATCGCGCTAGACTATTGTTCCTTATGACACTACGCTGCACACACTACAAGCCAAGTGATTGGCGCGTAATTATAAACATTAAATAAAGCAACCGGAACCAAGACATTTGAACAACACTACTGATGGCGCCAGCCGAGTCATCACATGGCCACAGGAGGGGCGTGAGTTCCCGCCATGAGGGGCGATGATTCGTCGGTATCATGGAGCGATGAGATGGACTCTTTGATTGGAGCATGCGTGGATGTCATCTGATGACGTTTGAGAGCAGGGAACAAAAAGGCTGAGGACAGCCATTTTCTTCCTCTTGCGCTGGGTCCTCGTGTGCGGTAGCATTTCGGGCTCGCTCTTGGCGATGGCATTCGCGTGCTCGCTCTGTTCCTGCTGCATGGAGGAGCGGACAGATTCTTTCTCTGATTCGTTGGTGATGGCTGTGTGTGCCTGAGAGACCTCGGTGCTTTGTGGAGCGTGGGACGAGGACGGAACGAGGGCTTGCTCGCTTCACGTTCGGCGGCTGGGGTGACAGCAGCTGCGCGCCAAGGCCTGTTTCCCACGCATGGATCAGGGATCCGTGTGATGCCGACGGCGTTGGGGGAGACTGCGGAGTGCAGGCAAATGCACCACACAAGCACATTTTTACTTTCGTTCTTTTATATCCCCTTGTGCTGTTTTAGGAGTTTGTGTGGGGGCGCCCCAAATAGGAATTTTGGTACGGTACATTTCTTGTTCCCTGGCATTATTTTTTTAAATTAAATCCTTTGTGTTGAACTTTCATTCCTTGTCCTGTCCCGTTCATTTGTTAGTTGTTTGGGAACCCAGTGCTGCGTCCGACCGTGCTGGTAAGCGCTCGCTGCCCTCCACTCCTGTCCGTATTAACACCGCCATAGTCTGACTGAACGCCTCGGAGGTAATCTCGATCGGTCATTCGTCCGAGGCCGGTCTCTATCGGCGTGGACACAACGATACTTTGTTTAGTATTCCCATTCAGTTATACACGGCTATATAATAATGGACACAAAATGGCACGATAGTTTGTGCTAATTAGCATAACTAATTAATGTGCAACTTTTTGCACTGACGAGTTATGAATGCTTTATTCGTTGTTTTTAAACTAAATATGTACAAAATTTCAGCGAGATACCAGAGGTGGTTCACGAAAGTAGAAAAAAAAAAAATGCACATTCTGCTTGTTCGGCCCACAGTCTGTTATCCGAACAGGGTTTTCAAAGAGTAAGCAACAATGTTGACCGCCAATTACGGAGGGAATAATCATGCCTGGAGTAATGTAATTTATCCAGAGAATCATTTTCTGCCATATTTTTGAGGATGACATCTGGAGGGTCCATTGGTCCAAACTTTCATTCGTCACACCTTGCAGCAGACCTGCCTGTGGGGGGGTGGGGGGGGGGGGCAGAGGGTGTTGTCTTTTGGGTCTCTGGGGTTTTATGGGTCCTTGTGGCTTTTGGGTCCTTGGACTTTTGGGTCATCATCGGTCTATTGTGTCCTCGGAGTCTTTTGTATTGTCGGGGTCTTTTCTATCTTCAGGGTATTTAGTGGTCATTGGGGTCTTCAGGATATTGGGGGTATTAAAGGGTCTTCAAAGGTGAAAGGGGTCTCAACAGTTTAAAGGGTTAAAAGATACTTCACAACAGCATGTAATGAATTCATAGACATGTAATTAATATACACAAAAAGCATGCCTCACAACCACATATATATATATATATATATATATACACACACATACACACATACACACATATAACTGTGAGAAATAGTAGAAACCACACTACGAGCAGGGCGTCTCATTTGTATTAAATAAATAATCGGGAGATTAAATAAGACGCGGACGTAGCTTCAGGACGGTCGATCTTTAAATCTCGACAAGCTTTCGACCAACAAAGGTCTTCTTCTTAGTCGTCCCCAAGTTCAGCGGAAGCTGTTATAATATATACTAGCGTGACTCACCACACGTCGTTTCAAGGGGTAGGCATCTTGATTCTTCCCTCATTTTATCCATCAGATCACTCATCTTTTTCATTTGCACCTCAAAGCATGCTCCGATTTGCGTCATGAATAAATCCATGTTAAAACCCGCTTGCACAGCGTGTTCAACCTCCGGCGCCGGCCCTGCGTGCCGCCATTATCTCCATTCCCTGCTGTGCCGTGAATTAACTCCAAGGTCAATCTGTTCGTTTGTCCTGGGCCATTAATTCATCCTCATTCTCTACACTTTCTATACCCACTGGAACCTGCTCGTCTTGGCCCGCCATCATCTGAATTTAATTTTAATTTTTTTATTTAATTTGTTTCAAACTAAATTTCCACACGCTCGTAATTTCGAGGTACGTGAAACGTACCCCAGGTCCAAATATCGCAAACTCCTGACACCAATTTTGTTTGCAAGGGTTCAAAAATCCCACTCCTTGACAACAATTTTGTTGCGTGATTCCCCTGGTTAATTTTGCGGATTTGCACGGTGTGTGGATTTGCACGGTGTGGAAAGCGGTGTTACCTGACGTGATTTACGGACCTGATTCAAGCCAAATTAGGTGTCGGATGATGCCAGGCCAATGGCGAAAAGACGCACCCGAACAGGTTTGAAAGCAACGACAAAATGTACAGCCTTTTATTTAGATGGCAAAGAGAAAAAGAGACGAAGATGCAACCTTATCAATTCCTAACCTATAATAAACCCCACAGGCGCCTTCACACTCTCACACACAGGGAATGACACACTGGTTATTCTCGTACTGATGTATGTGCTGGGATTGCTTTGAGGGCGGCCGCTTGGTGTGCGCAGCTCGATCCTCGATCCGGACGTGCAGCCTGGATGAGGTATCTGGACGACGAACTTCAACGCAGGCAGACGATCTTCAGCGCAGGTTGGACGAGCTTCACGATGAGTCGTGGGAGGGGCCAACGCTTGCAGGTCAGATCAGATAGACAAAGTCAAAGCTGATGAGGGGCGTCAGCAAAGCCCAAAACAAGAGTGTCGTCGGCGAAGCACAAACCAAGATGGTCGGCGAAGCACAAACCAAGATGGTCGGCGAAGCACAAAGCAAGAGGGTCGGCGAAGCACAATGCAAGAGGAGTGTCGTCGGGGAAGCAAAATGCAAGAGGGTGAAAATGCGATGGGCGGGGGTTTTTATCAGACCCCAACAGCTTCCAGAATGTTCCACAGCCTCCCATTGGCTGAGGTTGGTCACGTGCTGGCCTTCAATCCCTCCTCCCCCTATGAAGGTTTCAGTCCTCATTCCCTCTTTCATTCAGCAAGGTTTCACAACCCAGTGGTCGCTTGCTGGTGACGTGGCACGTGGGCTTCGCTTTTGGCCACGCCTTCCTGCACATCAAAATTTCTTCCCTTAACCACACAAAGGTTGGAAATCCTGTCTGCACTCAACGCATATTGGTGTGAATTATTACACAATGGGAAGGGGCTAATCTTTATTCAATAAGAAATAACTAACTACTGCAGGCTACATGTTGTCGTGCAATTAACTAAAGGGGGTTTGCCTTCATGGCAAAACCGCAACAATATATATATATATATATATATATATATATATATATATATATATATATATATATATATATATATATATATATATATATATATATATATATATATATATATATATTGTTGCGGATATGAGGATTGTATTTTTTTTGATTGTGTTGTATTGTATTGGAAATTGTTATGAATTATTGCTCGAGTCTGGCCCCTCCTGCCTCCAGTGTTGTGTAAAGGTCAAAGGGCGTCCCGGTAGTTAATTCCATAAAATCACACATTGAAGGACACGATAAAACCCTTGTTCAGTAGTTTATATCCTTATTATGTGTTTTAGATTAAGGCCTTGTCTTCCATTAAAATGACACTCCATTGCACCGAGTGAAAAAGATAGATTCCCTTCATCCTTCATTCCCATTCCCAAAACCTCCATTTCCCCTTTCGTAATGGCCAAGCCTCAATTTGGCAATTACATCCCCTCCAAAGCCGCCATTGGCCACGAGGCAGGGTCGGGGAAGAAAGGCGTGCCCGCCCGTCATCAAGGGCGGAGCCAGAGGGTCACGCGACCAACCATGGCCGAGGTGAGCACACCAATGGGCGTGTCCTAAAGGCCGGCGGCTTAATCGCCGGAGGCGTTATAAAAGCGCGCGCGCAAGAGTGACCAGGGCTGAGCTGCGTGGTGAGGTCCATGAAAAGAGCTGAGTCGTCAGAGGAAAGCTGCGGAGTTGTAAGGTCCAAGAGAGAGAAGGGAGATCATCCAGCAGCGATTCTTGTTCAAAGGAGATCATCCAGGAAAGCACAAAGCCTGCTATTCGTCGCCTTGCTCGCCAGCAGCAGCGTCCACAGCAGCAACAACACTCAACAGCCGCTTGGGGTCTGGACGGCGGTTTTGAGCAGGGCCGCGAAGGAACGGCGGCTGCCCAACGCGCCGATCGTGCTGCCGGACCGGTTGGACCTCCCTCTCCTTCCAGCCAATCCACTCTGCAATTCCCCGTGTGAGTCCGTTTCTGTTTGTTCTGTCCTGGGTAGTTAATTAAGTTTGTATAAGCTAGTATTTTCACTGTCTCTAAAAGCTTCTGTATATTATTTTATTATCTTTCCTCCTCCTTGGTTTCTTTGAGCCTGTACATAGTAAATAAATTTAGTAGTATTTTCAACCTTTTGTCTTCTTCTTCTTCCTTTTCTTCACATCCGTCGTTTTAGTCTTTTCCATATTGAATAGCTGTGGCGCGATACGGCCAACGTCGGGTGAATCAGGGAAACTGTTAGGCCGCGGTGCCTCCGCTCGGCAAACAACATCCTTAACCGCGGACCGTAACAATATGATTCCATGGTAAGATCTCCAACCTTTAATTGAACAAACAATGACAACGTTTCGATTAACAACATGTGAAGCCACACGCCTCCGTTAATCTTCCTCAAGAGTGATAAAATCATCTCAACATCCACTTATATGCAAAGCGGGCGGGGTATATGCAAAGTGGGGTGGGCAAAGCTGGACAGCCAATGAAACCGTATCACACCGCTCTCGTGAACGGAGACATTATTGACCAAATTCAAAAATCAACCGCATATTAACGACTTAAAATAATCCTGCAAGCAATGCTGGATTATAACTCGTGTTTAGAAAATCAGGAACAATCATTACATTTTATTAAAAGTTAAACTTGTAAACACTTAAATTGTAAATTAAATTAAAACTGTAAATATATTAAAGCAAAATTTTTTTTAAAGATAAAATAAAATTGCCATAATATCAAGATCATCACATGTGGCCCTATGCAGTAAAGGGGAATGCGGGAAGGAGGGTAGGTTATAGGGGGGGGGGTAAAATGGGGGGGGACCAGAGGGGGGGTGGTGGAAGCGGAGGGGGGGTTTGGGAGAGGGGTGGTTTGGAGGGAGGGGGGAGGGGGCAAATTGTCCGAATAAAACAATTATTGGCTGAGGTTGATGTATTCTTAAAATGCTGAGGTTGTATTATTTTTAAAATTAAATTCTTATTAAGTACTAGCAGAAGTACCCGGCATTGCCGGGCGGGGGAGGGGAGGGGGGAGGGGAACGGGGGGAGGGGAGAAGAGGGGGAGAGGGGGGAGGGTTGGGAGGGGGAGGGGGAGGGGAGAAGGGGTAGGAGGGAGGACGGACGGACGGGGGAAGGGTGAGGGATGGGAGGGGGGAGGGGGAAAAGGGAGGGGAGGGGAGAAGGGGTTGGGGGGAGGGAGGGGGAGGGCCAGTCAACAATGACGTTGCAGTTCTCATGGTCGGAGAGCAGCACAACAATCGCGACATCGTCCTGCATCTTCGCAAGAGCACGAAGCGGATTTTGGAGACTCCACCGATCCTGTGACCCATGCCCTCCAGTACCGGCGTTGCCGGGCGGGGGAAGGAGACCCGTACATTCCCAACCCGTACATTCACCCTCTCGACTCAAGCTCTTATTCGATTCGTATTCGAAATCGAAAGAGGAAAGGGGAAATCCTTCGTATTGAATTCGTAAACACGAAAGATTAATTAAAATGTAATTCATATCGCACAAAATCGACACAAAACACGATCGCATAAAGGTGAAAAAGCGCAATCGCTTTTCGCCCTGAATTACGTGCAAACGTGTGACGTGTGACGGGATGAAACATCACGTGATCGCTCTGAGCGAATCAGCGAGCTGTTCTGGCACTGGCTGAGATTAGCGGGTACTTCGCTGAAATGCGCTGAGGTAAATTTACTAAATATGAATAAAAAATATGGATCTCGTCAAATATGGTCTCGGCCATGTCTCTGCCAAATATCAAGCACGTGAGCCTCTCCGTTTCGGAGTCTATCGGTAACATTACACACACGCACACACGCACACACACAAACTGTTTTATATATATAGATTATTAAAATTAAATATGATTTAATTAAATTAAAATATTAAATATTATTATAAATTAAATATTATTAAATTAAATATTATTATTAAAATTAAATTATTAAAATTAAAATTAAATATTATTATTTTTAAAAAATTTTAAAATTAAATATTATTATAAAAATTAAAATTTAAAATGATGTATTATTAAAATGCTTTGAAAATGCTGAGGTTGATGTATTGAGGATTCTTTTAAGCCGTTAATATGTGGTTGATTTTTGAATTTGGTCAATAACGTCTCCGTTCATGAGAGCGGTGTGATACGGTTTCATTGGCTGTCCAGCTTTTCCCACCCCACTTTGCATATACCCCGCCCACTTTGCATATAAGGGGATGTTGAGATGATTTTATCACTCTTGAGGAAGATTAACGGAGGCGTGTGGCTTCACATGTTGTTAATCGAAACGTTGTCATTGTTCAATTAAAGGTTGGAGATCTTACCATGGAGTCATTTGGATTTACTCCCAACCGCAAATCTTTGCTTATAATTATTGGCGAAAGCCATGGGCAGGACATTGCCAAGAGATGCCGTCATGACACCAACCTTGTGGAGCGGACCGAAGTAACGAAGGCACATCTTCGGTTTAACCATCTCTGTTTGGAACAGAACATTCTTCCGAAGCTGCTACGTTTCAGACCTCCCATGCCGGGTTTGAAAGCTAAGCAGATCATGCAGGTAACAGGACGGAGGTTTCTTCGTTTGCGCATTTCAAACTGCCACCATCGCCTCGCTAAACGGTATGACCATGTGCAACGGTTGGCTTGTACTATTGCGCCAAGACTACCTGGCGAGTTATGGGATCGAGTACAACGGAGAGCTCACACTTTCGCGGAGCACACTAGGACATCGGTGGGGAAACGGCACCAACGAAAGTTCACAGCATTGGTTGATGAAACCACCCATCGCATGACTCCCGTCGTTGACGTGAACATTCTTCGGAACCGGTGGGTGGTTAACCGGTCGTGTAGGCAGCTCTCGGAGGCACAATCCAGCTTATTGCAGAAGGGCCTTAATTTTGCCATCATTCCCCGATTTGTTCCGAAAGACACCATTGTATCACGGGTGGAATCTGCGATGATGAATCTTGATAACGCCACCAAGAACAAAATCAGATCACGTGTGGCTGCTGTTTTACTTCGCCCTCCGCAATTTTCACGCAACAATTTCAATTTGGACCCGAAAGAACAACAAGCTTTACGAGAGTTACGCAACATGGATGATGTGGTGTTCTTACCAGCGGACAAAGGACGGGCAACGGTGCTCATGGATCGTCTTGTGTACACCAACAAAATGCAGGATATGTTGGCGGACCAAAGTACTTATGAACGGTTAACCGCAGATCCAACTAAGAAGGAGGAACGAAGGTTAAACTCAATGCTTGCCAGATTAAAAGCCACTGGTAGACTATCAGCTGTGGCGTACAAACGTCTACAGCAGTAAGGGAGTGGCTCCCAGGGCATACGGGCTACCGAAAGTGCACAAAGAGGGATTTCCGCTACGGTTAATCGTTTCCTGTATTAATGGTCCGTCATATGCTCTATCCAAGTTTTTGGCAAACATTTTGAAGCATTTGGTGGGGACAACAGAGCGAACGGTGCACAATTTTTATTTTTAGCCGCGTCGCAGACGCTGCTCATAGAGTGCCCTCTGCTGTTGTTGTTGTTCTTGTTCTTCTTGTTCTTCTTGTTCTTGCAGAGAAGACAAAACCTCAAAGCTCCACCCATTCTGGGAACCATAGCTCCACCCATTGTGGGAGAGGCTTCATATTGTTGCGAATATGGAATTTGGCCTCCATATCCGCTTGTAAATATTCCCCTATTTCCCCAATACTCCCCAACTATCCCCAATCCCCCATTCCCTAGTCCCATTGCCTGTAAATAACACTCTGTAGAACCGACCTTCGCCTTTTTCCCCCATTAAATGTCGTGCCCAGGTCCACCGCATCTCACGTAGACAACTTTCGGACATCTTGCTAGTTATTCTTAGTCTATGTCAGTTAAGGACTCGTTTCCATTAATTCTGACTCTTCGTTGCACCAGAATGTGATTATATGGCACCAGTAGTGAGTTTAGGACCTTCCCATGCCTCCTCCCGTCTTCTTCCCCAAACAACAACAACAACAACTACAACTACAACTACAACAACAATTACAACAACAACTACAACAACGGCGCTGCGCGGAGGAGTGTGCGTCCTCACACCGGCTCGGTTAGCCGCCATTGACGATGCGCTCCGACGGGGTTACCACGAAGGGGCTCCTTGTCAGCCCCTCGTCAAGGGCGGAGCCGGTAACCCCCCCCCCCCCCCCCCCAGCACGCACCCAATGAGAAGCAACGTGCCGATTCCATCTGGGGCGGAGCTAACGAGCCGAGGGCGTGTCACTCCCCGCCGGATATACGAAGCGACTCACCGGACGTGACGTCAGATGCGCCCCGAGCTTGAGAAGAAAAGAGAGCCACCTCCGAGCGCTGAGAGACCTCCTGCATCTTTTGGGCCGCGCTATCCTGTCCCTGAGCACAAGGTGCACCTTGTGCTGGCCATCGAATACCCGCTTTCCTTGCCATCAATCCCCGTGTGAGTCAGTTTTTGTCCTGTTTATCTGTCGTCTGTCGGGGCTATTATAAGACCGTAATTAAGTGCCTATCTTACTATGCTGTACCTCTCATCCCTGTAATCTGACCTTCCGCCCTAATATAATCTCCTCCGGAGGTCTTGAGAACCGTATCCCTGGTGTCGTGTCATTTTAACCCAGCCGTTGTGTCATTTTCCTCATTGATTTAGCATAGCGCGATTTGGTCAACGTCGGGTGGAATCGGGTGAGTTGGGGAAGAATCGGGGCAACTGTTAGGTCGCGGCAATACCACCGCTCGGTAAATAACATCGAAGCCGCGTCCGTAACAATTGGTGTCAGGAGTGTCGGATTCGAACCCGGGACTAAATTTATTAGGCCCAAATTTGTAGTAGAATCGATTCGGAGCGCGTTTCCCGCGCGAAATTATAACGGCGAAATTTGATTTTGTGATACGAAAATAAAAACCCGAATTTTGAAAGTCGCGCTATGGCAGACCAAGACAGCTGGGGTCCGGTAGTGGAGAGTGAGGCAGGGTCGGTCCAGGACCAAATTGAGGGACGCGAGGAGAGCGAAGCAGTGAGGGTAGCAGGTTCGCAAAGTAGCGCCGTCACGCACGAAGTAGCGGGCGCGCAAAATGGCGCCTCGCAGATGGCCACGGCGTCCACGCCCGCGACCGTGGCAGCGCCCCTGGTGGATTTGAACCTTTTTTTAATACAAATGAAGGCCCTTATGGCCCAGAATAGTGAGCGAATGAGGGCTGATAGTGAGCGGTTGGGGAACCGGATGGATGCTCAGGGTGAGCGATTGGAGGGCCAAATGGGGGTAATGAGGGACGAAGCGAGGGCTCAGAGTGAGCAATTGGGGGTAATGGGAAAACAAATGGGGGTAATGAGGGACGAAGCGAGGGGTACCGGTGAGGGGTGAGACAATAATTTTAAGGAGTTAGACAAGAAATTTGGGAAGTTAGACAATAATTTTGAGGGGTTAGACAACGGGATAAAAGAGGTGAGAAATGGGTTAATAGGGTTAGAAAACAGTATGGAAGGCAAATTGAGGGACATGAGGGACCAAGCGGAAAGGGAAGTTAACCAAATGGGGCAGCAGATAGAGGGGGTCAGAATGGGGGTAGAAGCCAAACTGGATGCTCACAGGGAGGAAATGGAGCAGATGAGGGTGGCATCTGGGCAGGAGATGCAAGTGATGGGAGAGGAGATCAGGAGAGGAGTGAGTGAGGAGGTCGGAGGAGTGCGCGAGGAGGTGAGGCACTGTAAGGAGCGCATGGAGAAGGAGGTGAGAAAGGGGACTGTAAAATTGCAAGGTGGTATAGAGGAGTTGACGCTGGGAGTAGAACAACTGACAGTGGGACAAAAGGAGTTGGGGGACCAGGTAAAGAAGAACACAGCGGTAATAGAGGGTTTAAAATCGACACAGAAGGAGATGAAAAAGGACGTAGGGGTAATTAAAAAAGAGTGTCAGACGGTACGTGAGGGACTGACAACGAGGTTGGACGAGGTGATAGAGGTAATGGAGACGAAGGACCGGCAGGTGAGGACGCACATGGAAACGGTCAAGGTAGCCTTGGAGGACGAGCTAGAGGAGACGTACCGGGGAATAAAAGAGGTGAAGCAGAAATTCGAAGAAGTGGAAGAAGGGATGAGCGAAATTAAGAAGCGACGGAGAGAGGATAAGAAAGAGATAAAGGAGGAAGTAAAAGAATTGGTCCAAAGTCTGTGTTTGGATCGTGATGATGTGCTCATTAACCGGATGAGGGATTCGCAGGTGATGGAGGAGAAGCGAAGAGGAAGAGGACCCGGTGTAAGTGGTGACCAATATGGTCGTGCGTATGATGCGCCAGGTGATTTGATAAGCTTGGGGGTCGAGATGGACCCGGGTGTTCGTGAGAGGCCGTGGGTGAAGTGTGCGACAGGTCTGGTGTGCGAAAAAGGAGGTGTGCGAGAAAGTCCGACTCTGGGGTGTGTGAGGAAAAAGTGCGTGCCAAGGAGTGAGTGTGCTGGCGAGAGTGAGTCGGTCGTAGCGCGTGTGCGAGGGAGCACGTGGAAGCGCGGTGTGGTGAGTGTTACAGAGGGTGTGACGGGAGAGTGTGCGCAAGAGTGTGCGCGAGAAAGGTGTGTGACGGACAGGTGCATGAGGAAAGAGTGCGCTGTCAGAAGTAAGGAAGAGTGTCCACCTGTGGTGAGTGTTACAGAGGGTGTAACGGGAGAGTGTGCGCGAGAAAGGTGTGTGATGGACAGGTACATGAGGAAAGAGTGCGCTGTCAAGAGTAAGGGTGAGTGCGCTGTCAAGAATGGAGGTGAGAGTAGTGAGAGTGACAAGGAGAGTGAGTTGGTGGTGACAGGTGAGCGAGGATGTACACCTGGGATGGAAGGATGCACACCTGGAATGGTAGAGCGTGAGTGGGAATGCACGCTGGAGTTGGTAGTGAGGCACGTGGTTGGGTGTGCGAATGAGAGCACACCTGTGATTGTCACAGAGGAGGTGACCGAGGAGGGGGCGCGAAGCGGTGTATTGGTGAGGTGTGCGAGCAACGAATGTGTGCCAAAGTGTTCGGTGGTCAGGTGTGTGACCAAGGCTGTGAGTGGAATGGGTGTACCTGGGTGTGTAAGGAAAGGTACGAGGAGCATGGGCACGGCTGGATGTGTGAGCAAGGAACGGGCTGCGGGGTGTAAGCGTCCAGGTGAAGCATCGACGTTAGACGGGGTAGAGTTTAGAACGACTTATAGCCGAATCGGGCCCTCGGTGCGTGCTGGGCCTCGCTTTGAACGGCCGCGTCCGTGCTCCACTAGGCGGAGCGGGCAGCCCGATAGAAAGGGTCGTCATGGCGACCACTTTTTGTTGAGGCAGTCCGGCAGGTCGAGATCGGGACATTGGATGGCTCCACGCCGAGATGGTGCGTGGGATCTCGGCCCGGGTAAGTCCCTGCACCGAGTGCGGGACGTGTCCAGCCGCTGGCACCAAACAACCCGCATTCATGGTTTGGCTTTACGAAGCCGGGCTTTGGACAGGAATTGGCGCACCGAGAGGCATTAGTGAGTAGACGGGTGATGAGGTTAGTGTTTTGGACCCAAAAATTGGAGAAAAACAAAATTTGATGATTGGCAAGGGATTGGCAGTAGTGATTGGCAGATGATGGGTAGTGATTGGCAAATTTTTGATTTGTTGAAATTTGATGTGCAAAATTGGTAGTGAGCGATGGGCCCGGTGGGTAAGGGTGGCATCCTTGCCACCCTTCCCATAGTGGGGGCAAAGGAGCAATAGCTTATGGGGTGTATGGCAGTGAAAACTAGCCCGGGTGGATTAGGTTATATGTGTGTAGGGATCTAGCGAAGATGACCTTAGGTGACGTTAAGGTTAGTTAGTGACTGATACCTGTAGTGGGGACGCAGGTAGATTAGTGTGGATGATAATGACGAGGGAGCGCAATAGTTTAAAGGGACGACTGGGAAGCGCAAGTTTCAGAGGGGAGTAGTTAGCTGAGATGATGCCGTGTGTGTGAGGATTGAACAGGTGAGGATTGAACAGGTGTGATCGAACAGGTGTGATTGCACAGGTGTGAGAACTGGACAGGTGTGTGGAGCAGTGTGTGAGTAATGAGTGTGTGGATCAGCGCGAATGCGCTTGGGGAGAGAAGGGTGCAGGTGGCACCAGGTGTGAGAGCACAGGTGTGCAGGTACAGGTGTGTGGAGAGAGTTGGAGTAAGTGGTACGGAGTGGTGTGCATGGTGCGAAGGTGTGGATGGGGGAAGAGTGGACCCCTTTCACGGATACCCGGGGCGGGTAGTGTAAGTGTTAGGTAGAGGGTATAGGTAAATTGTGGTTGGATATTGGCATTTGTGGTGCGGTTGCAGAATGGTGTTGTGGATGGGTGCATTAGTGTTGTGGAAATGGCTGGGCGTGTAGCCTGTTAGTGCGTGTAGTTGGTTGGGCACTCCACCACTGTGAGGATGTCGGCCAGGTGAGGCCGCAGGTGGGCTCTGGGAGCCGGTAGAGTTGTGGATGGGGCCCGAGGATCCGGAGGATGGACCCGGGTAGCCCAGTGCCAGAGAGGGCACCGAGTGGGGAGAGCGCCAGAGGGCCTTCCCCAGGTAGTTAGGTTAGGGTAAGGAGCAGGTAAGCTCGGAGGCAACTGCAGTGGTGGAGGTGAGCAGGTGGGTAGACCCGCTGGGAGAGGTACACGTCGCAGCCCTGAAATTGTGCGAGGGCACCGAGAGATGAATCGGGGGAGTGAGACCCCAAATTGAAAAGCACCACAGTTTGGCCAATGGGAATTGGTTTTTAGAACCCATAGTGTAAGAGGGCCAATGGTTTGGCCGGAGGAAGACCCCGGGTAGTGTAAAGTTGTAAAGTCATTTAGGAAATAGTTAGGATTGATGAACCTGTCGCACCATACGCAGCCACTTACCTGTGGTGATGATGATGACTCCACACCTGTGTTTTCTTTGTTTTGTGTTGCAGGAAGTAAGGACTGCTGTTGGATTTGTGAGACGCATCACGACGTGGATGAGACAATGGGGTGATTCCATCTCTCCCTCCCTAGGAGGGACTGATGACGAATTGGTAATGGCAAATTATGATGTTGAGTTGGAGATGGCAAATTTTGATGAAAGTTGAAAATGGCAAATTTGATTGGTTAGGAGGGAGAGAAGACGAATTTGGTTTATGGGAGGAACGGGGAAGACAGTAGGGATGTTTGTTGATTTGTAAAGTAGATGTTTATGGGTAGTGTTGTGTTTTGTGGATACAGTAAGGGGTAAGGGAGGGGCCATGTAGGTTACCTGGTGGGGGGGGCGTACGGTAGGAACGTACCTGTCTCACCTGGTTCCCATGTGCCCCCAGTGTGCATCATCTTATATTGCGTGCACTTTTGCGCCCTTACCACCTTACTCACTTGTCTTGTTCTTTTGTCTCCCACCTCCGAGGATCTGGCTTTAGGGGCAGAGAGAGAGGAGAGAGGGGTGCTGGCTCCGCAGTTGTGGGCCTGCACTTTCGCTGCTTGCTGCTTGGATCGATACACCATATGGACCGCAATGTTTGTGGCCACCCACAATGGACCGCAGCTCTTTTGCGGCCAAGCACCACCCATGGATGGACCTATGGGTCAACGTGGCACCTATGCCATACAAGGTGAACCACTAACAGTTGGCCCCCTGACGGCCACAATAAAGAAATGGACGCGGTTGGCGCCTTTCTTTATTTTTCTAAGGAAGTAAGAAGGCCAAGTGCACCACACGAAGGCAAGACCAGCGGCAGAACATCGGCCGGCTGCGACACCACACGGTGATTCATAAACACTTTATTGGTGCACCGGATGGTGCTGACTGTGTGAAGGGGTGGTGCTTTTGATGCTTGGAAGGGGTGCTCTGCACATTATTAAAGGCCGTAGGCCACAGAGCACTCGTGGGTTGGTGTATCGATGCTGGCATGCGTGCTCTCTCTATGCATAACATCTGCATGTGTCCCTCCAAAAACAGGTCCTGGATCGTAGTGTAAATATCAGCGTAGTCTTGTAAAAAATGCTCCCTACCGGCTGTATGTTTAGTTTGAGAATTCTTTCCGGATTCGGTTATCCTGTGGGTGTGTTTCTGAGAGGAGAAGGGTGCAACGTCGCAGGGGGACATATTTACTCATTTGTGAATATCTGTAAAACTGTCGCACTCAGGGTAGAGTTAATAGTAGAGGGAACTACATCTGAGTGCCACACTAAAATAGGTAAAAATTTATCGGGTCGGGACGCCCCGAGGGTAGAGAAGGGTGCAATGTTGCGAATATGGAATTTGGCCTCCATATCCGCTTGTAAATATTCCCCTATTTCCCCAATACTCCCCAACTATCCCCAATCCCCCATTCCCTAGTCCCATTGTCTGTAAACAACACTCTGTAGAACCGACCTTCCCCTTTTTCCCCCATTAAATGTCGTGCCCAGGTCCACCGCATCTCACGTAGACAACTTTCGGACATCTTGCTAGTTATTCTTAGTCTATGTCAGTTAAGGACTCGTTTCCATTAATTCTGACTCTTCGTTGCACCAGAATGTGATTATATGGCACCAGTAGTGAGTTTAGGACCTTCCCATGCCTCCTCCCGTCTTCTTCCCCAAACAACAACAACAACAACTACAACTACAACTACAACAACAATTACAACAACAACTACAACAACGGCGCTGCGCGGAGGAGTGTGCGTCCTCACACCGGCTCGGTTAGCCGCCATTGACGATGCGCTCCGACGGGGTTACCACGAAGGGGCTCCTTGTCAGCCCCTCGTCAAGGGCGGAGCCGGTAACCCCCCCCCCAGCACGCACCCAATGAGAAGCAACGTGCCGATTCCATCTGGGGCGGAGCTAACGAGCCGAGGGCGTGTCACTCCCCGCCGGATATACGAAGCGACTCACCGGACGTGACGTCAGATGCGCCCCGAGCTTGAGAAGACAAGAGAGCCACCTCCGAGCGCTGAGAGACCTCCTGCATCTTTTGGGCCGCGCTATCCTGTCCCTGAGCACAAGGTGCACCTTGTGCTGGCCATCGAATACCCGCTTTCCTTGCCATCAATCCCCGTGTGAGTCAGTTTTTGTCCTGTTTATCTGTCGTCTGTCGGGGCTATTATAAGACCGTAATTAAGTGCCTATCTTACTATGCTGTACCTCTCATCCCTGTAATCTGACCTTCCGCCCTAATATAATCTCCTCCGGAGGTCTTGAGAACCGTATCCCTGGTGTCGTGTCATTTTAACCCAGCCGTTGTCATTTTCCTCATTGATTTAGCATAGCGCGATTTGGTCAACGTCGGGTGGAATCGGGTGAGTTGGGGAAGAATCGGGGCAACTGTTAGGTCGCGGCAATACCACCGCTCGGTAAATAACATCTAAGCCGCGTCCGTAACAATATAAACAAATATCCACCATTTTATTAACTTGCATAGCTTTGAGGCCTGTTTTGTAGGCCCGTGGTGTCTTCCTCTCTCACACAGTTTTATTTCAAATCAAATTCGATATATCATTTCATTTTTCACAGTCGCTAACATAGTTTTAGACTCGGTTGAAAAAAAACGGGAAGAAAATCCGATGAAAGTTGCCCTTTATAGAACGAAATGAATGCTCAAAGGCCTGTAACTTCAAGTCCATTGAGATATATTTTGTTTAACTCGTGGCATGGTCAGTCATACACCGCCCGAAATAACAGACGGGAAAATGCAGAGATCTATTAAAGATTCGTCCATTTGATGACGATCGTCACGATGAAATATTTAATTTATACGTCGTCACAATAATGTGGAGAGAGGAGCATAGCTTCGTTCACATGTCGCCACATACGGGAAATTGCCGAGATATATTTTTTTACAATCACGGCATGGTCAGTCATACACCGCCTGAAATAACAGATTGGAAAATGCCGAGATATATTAAAAATTCCTCGCCACACATGGGAAATTGCCGAGATATATTTTCACTTTGCACAAAAATAACATCAAGTAATCGAATCAATAGGAATGTCCTGTGCCTATAACATCGACGTTATAGGCACAGCTGCATCTAGGCATTGTGTAACATCGACGCGGCTTTTGTTTTAATTAAAACTTTTTGTACTTGTTTTTTTTGGTATACAGAGTCGAGGCTCGTGAAAGAGCTAACATTTATCAAACAAACAAATCAAACAAACAAGCAAACAAAGTATATAAAAAGGGGAGCGGTCGACAAGATGGGGAGAGAAGGGGAGGAAGCACACAAACACAACATTTGAGAGCAGGGACATCGGGAGATGTGTGGGAGGGAGAGGGCCTGGGGGGAGGCAGGATAGGTATAAAACGCAAGGACACCAAGGACTTCCAGGAAAGAAGTCAAAAGTCACCTCAAAAAAGTGGATTTGGGGTGAAATTAGCGGGGTTAGAAAAGATCAAGGTTTTGGATGGGGGAAGATAAGAGATGGTGGTGAACAGCCGTTTTAAAGACCTGGAGGAAGGAGTGGGATTGAAGAGAGTGAGGGAGTTTGTTCCAGAGGCGGGAGAAAAGAGGAGTGAAGGTGAGCAGAGAGTCTTGATTTTGGCAGTTTAACCATAAGAGGGTTGCAGGCAGATCTTGTGCGACCTGTAGGAATATTTGGGGGACAGAGCCCAGAGAGAGCTGGAGGAGCAAGGCCGGAGAGGAGTCGGTAGAAGACGGAAAGACCACCAACCTGCCTGCGGCGAGTAAGTGAAAGGCCCTCGGAGATAGCGTCATCATGGGAGATTCTGCAGATTCACGAGAATAGCACAGCATTTGCTGAAAGAGTGAAGCAGCTCACCATCGAAGCATACGAGACCATGGTTTCGTTTGATGTTGTGTCTTTATTTACCAACGTGCCCATAGCCCTGGCGATTGAGGTGGCAAACCGGTGTTTGATGGAAGATGATCGATGGAAAGAGACTGCGGGAGCTTTAACCCCGATGGACGTTTGTGACATGCTTTCTACATGCCTCTCTTCCACCTACTTTGTATTTAATGAGGTATATTACAAGCAGGTTTATGGCACCGCTATGGGTTCCCCGGTATCGGCTGTGATTGCTAACATGGTGATGGAGGATTTGGAGGAACGCACCATTCCAGCCCTGTTCGTGCGACTACGTGTTTGGTTCCGGTACGTGGATGACACATTTGTCATCTATCACTCTGTTGAGGTGGGCATCATACATGAGACCATAAATAAAACTTTTTCCTCAATTAATTTCACCATTGAAGAGGAGAAAAATGGAGCCCTTCCCTTCCTGGATACACATAGCAAGGGATCCCAAAGAAGCCTTAAAGGTAAAGGTGTACAGAAAACCAACACACACTGATCGCTACCTTGATTTCAATTCTTGCCATCCAATGGAACACAAAAGATCGGTGGTGCACACCCTCTCAAAAAGAGCACGTGATTTACCATCTACCTTTGAAGACAAGACAAGATGAGTGAGGTGGACCATCTCTAAAATGTGTTAAGGGCAAATGGTTATCCTGACAGCTTGCTACCCAACAGGAAAACGATAAGGGCTTCTATTCCCCACACAACAGGCTGAGACCGAGAGAACAACCAAAGGGTTTGTGTGTTCTCCCTTTTGTACCGGGGGTTTCACAGAGGGTCGGCAGAATTTTGAAATCGGCAGGAGTGAGGGTTAGTTTCACACCGGTTTTCACCCTTCGCCAAGCCCTTATGAGGGTCAAGGACAAGCTTCCGAGGAAGGATATGTCAGGGGTGGTATACGTCGTGCCCTGTGGTTGTGGAGCTGAGTATGTGGGTGAAACCGTGAGGACCTTAGGTCAACGTATTGCTGAACACCAAAAAGCATTTGAATGTAATTATCCCAGCAGATCTGCTATTGCCAAACACGGCCTTAAGGAAGGCCACACACCTTTATGGGATAGGGTTAATATTTTGGGTTCTACACCCAACAGAAATAGAAGACGTGTTTTGGAGGCTTGGCACACAGAAGAAACTGTTAGCTCGATCACACAAGAGGTAGTTGACTTACCGGTAGCGTTTGACCCACTCTTGTGTAAACGAAGCAGGCATTCCGTACTTTGAACAACGAGTCCACATAATATGTCACACAAGGTTTTTATTCGGACAATTTGCCCCCTCCCTCCAAACCACCCCTCTCCCCCCTCTCCCCCTCCCTCCAAACCACCCCTCTCCCAAACCCCCCCTCCGCTTCCACCACCCCCCCTCTGGTTCCCCCCCCATTTTATCCTCCCCTATAACCCTGCCTTCCCGCATTCCCCTTAACCGCATAGGGCCACATGTGATGATCTTGATATTATGGCAATTTTATTTTATCGTTAAAAAAAATTTTTGCTTTAATATATTTACAGTTTTAATTTAATTTACAATTTAATTGTTTACAAGTTTAACTTTTAATAAAATGTAATGATTGTTCCTGATTTTCTAAACACGAGTTATAATCCAGCATTGCTTGCAGGATTATTTTAAGCCGTTAATATGCAGTTGATTTTTGCATTTGGTCAATAACGTCTCAGTTCACGAGAGTGGTGTGATACGGTTTCATTGGCTGTCCAGCTTTGCCCACCCCACTTTGCATATACCCCACCCACTTTGCATATAAGGGGATGTTGAGATGATTTTATCACTCTTGAAGATTAACGGAGGCGTGTGGCTTCACATGTTGTTAATCGAAATGTTGAGTCATTGTTTGTTCAATTAAAGGTTGGAGATCTTACCATGGAGTCATTTGGATTTACTCCCAACTGCAAATCTTTGCTTTTATATATATATATATATATACAGACTTGGCATTTAATATGCAATATATATTTTTTCTTGACGGGTTTACTTTCTTAACTCAGTATATCAATCTGGTGAGTTTCTTTTACACCTTGGTGATTTATTTGTTAAAAAAAGCCGTGTCACTGATTGTCTGTCGCAGCAAGAAGTCAACAACAGGATTATATCACAGGTGGTGTGGCAAAATGTACGGACAGGTGCATTTGATGATTGGCTTCACAGTCGGGTATACAAGGGTTGTTGTGTTCTGTATTAGTGGAAAACAACTGCTGCACGTCTCCAAAAGTTATTGCCGCTTCCTCTGGAGATGGTCCGTCAACTTGACAATGCTGTTTGTCATGGAGTGGTGGCTCTACGAAATTACGGCATGAAACAGCATGCTATTGCTCGGCAGTATGGCATCACTCAAGGTCAGGTGTCAAAGATCCTAAAACGAAATGCTCAGAGGGGTGTCCCTACTCCAATACCGAGGCCAGGACGTCCCCGCAGAACCACAAGGAGGGATGATCGCCAGCTGCACCGGTTAGTCCGCAATGGCCGTACCAAGTCGGCTAATCGGCTTAGGGCTGAGTGGCAGCAACTGACAAATGTGCCTGTATCCAGAAGGCTAGTCAACCAATGACTGGTTCAAGCAGGCTATCGTGCCAGGTGTCCCCTGAGAAAGCCACGCCTGACCAGACAACACCGCCAGCGCCGATTGCAGTGGGCCAGAGAGCACCGTCGATGGCAGCCAGGACACTGGAATCATGTGATCTTCAGTGACGAGTCTAGATTTCTGGTCTATCGTCAAGATGGCCGCGTCCGAGTGTGCAGACAAGTGCATGAAGCCTACAACAAAGATTGTATCGTGCCAAGAGTCCAAGCTGGAGGTGGTGGGGTGACCGTTTGGGCTGCTTTTCATGCAGGGGGCAAAACTGACCTGGTTGTTCTGAATGGAAACCTGAACCAGTTCAAGTACAGGGCCATTCTGGAAGAAACATTGCTTCCATTTGCTCGGGCAGGCTTTCAAGGAAACTTTGCCTTCCAAGATGAGAATGCACGGCCTCATCGTGCTCGCATGATCCAACACTTCCTTGCTGACCGTGGTGTAGAGCATATGGAGTGGCCTGCCATGTCCCCGGATATGAATCTGATAGAGAACTTGTGGGCAGAATTAACGCGTCAAATCGACCACTTGGACCAGCAGCCGACCTCTGTGCGTGAATTGCAGCAGGCTATTGTCACTGCATGGCAAGCGATTCCTGTCCAAACCTTGGCAAATCTCGTGAACAGCATGCTCTCCTGAATGCTCGTGGGGGTTACACAAAGTACTGAACTGTCATTTTACTGTCCGTAATCCCAGTCGTAATTTAACTTTTGTTTTTGTTTAAAAAAAAATTTGGCTAATGTGCAAAATAAAGAGATACTTCTGGAAAACGTACAGAAGTTTAACACAGTACTGTCCATGAATTGAGTTCGATATCAGTTTACATCACTTTCAAGGATCAATTTATTTGTTTCGAAATGTCAAATGTGGTTTTTGTTTCTTTTAAAGGTCACATTAACAAAATCTAGAATAGTTTCAACATAATTCCAATGAACTTTTGGTTCTAAGACATCTTGAAAAGTAAGTTCCCCCCCCCACAAAAAAAATATTCCATATTAAATGCCAAGTCTGTATGTATATATATATATATGTATGTATATATATATGTATATATATATATATATATATATATATATATATATATATATATATATATATATATATATATATATATATACAAATATATATATATATATATATATATATATATATATATTGTTGCGGTTAAGGATGTTGTTTGCCGAGCGGAGGCGCCGCGGCCGAACAGTTCTTCCCCGATTCACCCAGACGTTGGCCGTATCGCGCCACAGCTACTCAATATGGAAAAGACTAAGACGACGAATGCAAAGAGGAAAAAGAAGAAGAAGACGTACAGAAGAGTAACGGGGTTTATTATTATTTACACACACATAAGCAAAAAGAGCAGTCCTTGTTTACAGCGGACAGAAATTATTACAAAAGAGTATTTACAGCGGACATGAAAAAAACAGGTAACACAGTGCAAATTACTAGCTTATACAGACTTAATTACCTACCCAGGACAGAACAAACAAAGACGACTCACACGGGGAATGATGATAGGAATTGGCTGGAAGGAGAGGAAAGTCCAATTTGTTCGGCAGCACGAATCGGCGTGTCGGGCAGCCGCCGTTCCTCTGCGGCCTTGCTCCAAACCGCCGTCCAGGCCCCAAATGGCTGTCGAGCGTGGTGGCTGCTGGGGACGCTGCTGCTGCTGCTGCTGTAGACGCTGCCGCTGGCGAGCAAGGTGACGAATAGCAGGCTTTTGCGCTTCCCTGGATGACCTCTGCTTTTGGGACCTCACAACTCAGCTCTTGTCATAGCTCATCTCAGATCTCAGCTCATCTCTCGTAAAAGCTCCTCTCCTTTCTCAGCCCATCTCATGTCTCCCTCGGGAACGTCCCGCGGCGGGTTATATAGGCCCCGCCCCTCAACCTTCGCGAACCTCCTTGCTGTTCCTTTCCACACCCTCTCCAAGTCCAACCCCTTGTTCGTGGTTGGTTGAGTGGGCTGACTCACTCCTCCCCTCTCTGACGAGGTGGGGACCCGCCTTTCTTCCCCAACCCTGCCTCGTGGTCAATGGCGGCAATTGGAGGGGACGTAATTGGCAATCGAGGCTTGGCAATGACGAAAGGGGGGAATGGAGGTTTTTGGGAATGGGAATGAAGGGAATCTATCTCTTTCACTCGGTGCAATGGAGTGTCATGTTAATGGACGACAAGGCCTTACTCTAAAACACATAATAAGATATAAGCTACTGAACAAGGGTTTTATCGTGTCCTTCAATGTGGTGTTTCATGGAATTAACTACCGGGACGCCCTTTTTACCTTTACACAACTCTGGAGGCAGGAGGGGCCAGAATAGACAATAATAATAATAAAGCACACAAAAAAAAAACATACATCCTCATTTCCACAACACTATATATATATATATATATATATATATATATATATATATATATATATATATATATATATATATATATATATATATATATATATATATATTGTTGCGGAAACGGAGTACGGCTCTTCCCCTTAGCAAGAGGGGGGTTAATCCCCCTTTTATTCTCACTGGCTGTCTCCACTCCTGAAGCCACCCCGCTCCCTCCAGAGAGGCAGTGGGCAACCTCGTTCGAGACCGCGGACAAGATGTTATTTGCCGAGCGGATTAGCAGCCCGCGGTTCGAACCATTAACAAAAACTAGACCCGATTCTAAACGTTGGCCAAATCGTGCCACAGGTGTTCAATGATGGAAACCTCTAAAACGAACGGATGTGAAGAAAAGAAGGCAGAGTAAGGAAGAACAGGAATTTATGACTAACTAATTATGTACAAGTCAAAAGAAACCAAGGAGAAGGAAAGAAACGAAAATAATGACAGAAGGAGTAGACACAGTGCAATTCTACTTATCTATACAGGCTTACTTATACCCCAGGGACAAGACACACAAAACAAACTCACGTACACAAAAGGATGGAATGGCAGGAACGGGTGGAGGGATGAGAAGGTTCAGGTTCGTGCAAACGGCAGGGCTGGAGGTGACAGCTCCGACTCCTCGCACTCTGGTTCACGGAACGGGCGACAGGGAGATCCGAAGGCTGCGGCACGTCGAGGTTCGCGTGCCCGCACTGGTTGGTCTTCAGAGTGCTGGTTGGTATCGTGAGCAGGGCGTGCCGATTCTCATTCGCTTTCCTCTCCAGAACTCACTCTCTCCTCCTCAACTGAACTCTCTCAACTGGGCTCCGGTGGACTGCGGTGGGAGGCTCCGGGCGACGGGTTATATAACCACGCCCATGGAACTTTCGCGAACCTCCTCGAACGCTCTCTCTCCGCCCTCTCAGGCCAAACCCCTCATCTTTGGTTGGTTGATCGGGGGCTGGCTCATTCCTCCTTCTCATGACGAGGTGGAGACACGCCTTTCTTCTCCCAGCTGACCGCGTGCGTAATGGAGTTTGGGGTGAAGAAAACCGCCCAATGCACTGGCACTTCGAAGAGATGATTGGGGGAAACTTGAAAAGGGAACTATCTTATGTCATTTGGTGCAATGCAGAGTCAACTAGTGGGAAAGAGAGCCTTAAACTAACATAGAATAAGAAATAACTATAGAGAGGTCTATGATGGCCTACGTACTTGTACATGGACTAGCTAAGGGGACGACCTCTGACCTTTACACACAAAACGGAGGTATTTACAAGAATTACTACTAGAGGGTCATATTTACAAACAAAGGATTCTCAAATCCGTAACACTGCACCCTCATCCTCCAGGCACGTCCCGGGCTTATAAAACTTTAACTTAGTGTGACACGTAGGTGTAGTTCCCTCTACAATTAACCTGACCCTGAGTTTGACAGTTTTAAAACACAAATAAGTATGTCCCTCTGCTGCATTGCACCCTACCTAACAGAATCACGCCCACAGAATAACCGAATTGCGGAATTGTTTTCAAACTACACATGTACAGTGGGGAGCATTATTTACAAGTGACGCTGATTGTATTTACACTGCAACCCAGGACCTGCGATTTTTCTTTTTGGGGGGGGGGGGGGGGGAAGACAGCATGCACTGCATCGACGCACCAGCACCAATAAAGAGCACCAAAACACCAAAGCACCATAAAGCACCAGTCAGTGCACAGTCACCATAGTTATTAAAAAAAAAAAAAAACTGATGCTGGTCTTCCTCTTCGGCTACATCTGCTGGCCGTTGTTCTTCCAGATGTTGTCAACTTCATGTTCTTCTTGGTTGCGGCCTAGTTGGTGGATATAAAACAAAAGCACAACCGTGTCCACTGTTTTTATTTATGCCCCACAGGGGCTGACTATGGGTGGTTCACCTGTGGGCTTGGTGCCACCTCAACGGGTCCGCAAGCAAGATCTTGGGCCATCGTGGCTGGTCCCAGCAAAGGGGCCATGCCCCAACCCGTGGGGTCCATGAGTGGTGCTCAGCCACAGACATGTGGTCCATAAGTGGTGCGTGGATGCAGGCAGCTGGTTGCGAGTATTTGGGCACACCGACGCGCCCCCCCCCCCCCCCCGCATGCTCCCCTCAGTGCCCAGAGAGCACGATCCATGGGTCGGGGAACGAAGACAGAGAGGGCAGGTTAGCGAGGGGTAAGGGCGCAAGGGTACACATCAACACAGGTAATGCAGAACAAGGTGCGCACGGAGAGCGAAGTGAGAAAGCTCGTCCCTACCGTACGTCACCCTCCCTGTTACCTACTCCACCCTTGCCCTTACCCATATTTACAGCAATCTACACATTTACAAATCCGTCACTACGTCTCGTCCTCCCTATATTTCCCCTATACCAAATTCGTCACAATCCCATTAATCCAAAATTTGCCATCACCAATTCATCATCAATCCTCATAAGGAGGGAGAGATGGAACATCAGCACAATGTCACACCCACGTCATGATGCGTCTCACATTCCAAACGTTTGCACAAAAATAACAAAAACACATGGCATGGTGTGGAGTTACGTCGCCCCAGGTGAGTGGATGTAGATGGTGCAAGGAGATTTCCATCCTATCTACCTTCTAAATGACATTAACACACTTTACACTACCCGGGGTCTTTCCCTGCCAATCCATTGGCAATATTACTCTATGCGGTTTTCAGAACCAAATTCCCATTGACCAAACTGTGGTGCTTCATCAATTTGGGGTCTCACTCCCCCGGTTCAACTCCCTGTGCCTTTGCACAATTTCAGGACTGGGTCGTGTGGCTCTCCCAGCAGGTCTACCCACCTGCACACCTCCACCACTGCAGTGGCCTCCGAGCTTACCTGCTCCTTACCTAACCTATCTAACTGGGGAAGGCCCTCTTTGGCACTGGGCTACCCGGGTCCGTCCTTTGGATCCTCGGGCCCCATCCACAACAACTCTACCGGCTCCCAGAGCCCACCTGCGGCCTCACCTGGCCGACATCCTAACAGTGGCGGAGTGCCCATTTAATTACACACACTAACAGGCCACACGCCCAGCCATTTCCACGTCACTAATGCACCCATCCAAACACCATTCTTACACCACGCACCACAGATGCCAATATCCAACCACAATTTACCTACTCCCTCTACCTAACTCTTAAACTACCCTCCCCGGGTATTCGTGACAGGGGTCCACTTTTCCCCCATTCACACCTTCGCACCATCCACTCCACTCCACAGTTTCCACCATACTCCCTCCACATCATCCATTCCATACTCCATGTATTCCACACACCTGTTCATTTGCACACCTGTGCAATCACACCTGGTGCCACCTGCACCCTCCTTCCTCCCAGGCTTCTTCAATCATTCAATACAATGCACAACCACAATTGTTCCTCATGCACTGCTCCATACACTTCCACGCTCAATACAACTCACAATCACCTCACTCACTCATACACTGCTCCATACACTTTCGATTCTCAAACACACGGCATCATCTGATCTGCCTGGTTTCCTTCTAACTTGGTGCTCCCCATCTTCCCTTTAAACTAAGCACATCACACGTCATTAACAACCATTCTAACCTCTCTATGTCCCCGACTACCTGTCCAATGTCGCTACTCACCTCTACCGTTACCTATGGTCATCTCTAGGTCCCTATACATTATCCTAACCCTCCCGGGCTAGTTTTCACTGTCAAACCCCATTAAACTATAGCTCATGTGCCCCATGGTGTGAGGGATGGTGGATTTGCCATCCCACCACATCGGGCATCTCCTACTATTAATTTTGCCCATCCAATTTCCTGCAAATCAAAATTTGCCAATCACTGCCAATCATTCTACCAATCATTAATTTGCCAATCATTTCTGCCAATCCTATTCACTATTCTAAATTTCGGATCAAAACACTATTATCATCACAGTCCACTATATCTGAGCCTCGGTGCGTCGTTACATCATTAAAACTCGGCCTCGCAAAGCCGTGCAATTAATTCGGGTGGTTTGGTCGCCTGCAGGTTGAATCCGTCCAGCATTCGGTTCAGGGGAGGGGGTTTGGTCGGGCCGAGATTCCACGCACCATCTCGGCGCGGATCCTTGCGGTCTCCGGCCCGATGGCTCAATCTCGCCCGGTCGGAACCCCGTCCCTGCCAGGGGGCGAAGGTCCGACCTGGCCCCCCTCCCCTGGAATCGCGCCGATCGCCGCTCTGATGCGGCACCGACCATTCAGTGTGGGACCCGGCCCGAATCGCGCACGACGTTCCGAAGAGCGACGCGCTTACGGTCCCGGCCGGTCCTCGCTGCAAACAAAGCGCACCGCGCACGCTATCCGTCGCCCTAAACGCTGCTCCGGTCAACGTCGATGCCTCCCGGACATGGTCACACCACTCGTTCCGTTTGTTGCTCATACATCCCATGCACTTCGTCAATTCCACCACCGTACTCCCTGTTACACACCACACCTCTCGCGCACCCTCTTGCACACACTCGTCGTTCGCACACTTCGTTCCACACCTCTCCTCCGTTACGTCCTCCGTAACACTCACCATGGGCGTGCACTCTCGCATCCACCCACTCACGCGCTTCAATGGGCTCTCCCACACCCGCGCCACAACCAACTCAGGTGTGCTTTCTCGCATACTCTCGCCGTCCATCCCAAGCGTGCATCCTCGCACCCGCTCCTCCACCAACTCACTCTCCCTGTCACTCTCACCCTCGCACGTACACTCCGTATCGCTCTCACTCCCTGTGTCACACTCCGTACACTCCGACATGCATTCCCGCTCGCACTCGGTTTTACTCCCACACCGAATATAACACATTCACTCACCGACGCACACTTTTTCCTCACACGTGTGCCATTTCCACTCACACAGCGCCCAACGGACCTTCCACAAACGCCCGGGTGCCATATCGACCCCAATCACGCGACAATTCTCTTCACGCCAAACACTTTGCCAAAAAGCCTCTTAGCACCATATACAGCGCGACTCACCTTTGGGATCCTCTTCTCCACGCGCACATGCAAATCTTTATAAGGATTAGCAAGTACGGCATCAGGATGTGTATTCAGACTTTGTACATTATCCATCTCTCCCTGCCGCGAGTGCATTTCTAAGCGGTCTCTCCAATTTCAATTCCCACTACTTTTTCTTTATTCACCTCGACGACCGCTGGCTGTATTAAATTAAAATTCCCTCTACCTCAGCGGTCGCCGGCTTTTCCATACCCCGGGTCGCGATCTCTATACCCGTCATTTTACCTGCACTTTGCTCCGCCTCGCTCAACCAGCGCTTCTCAACCCGCTTTACCTCGTCGTGCACCCTTGGGACCTGCTCGCCCAACCTGCGGTCTCTGTTCTCCCCCATTTTTTTTTTTTGGTCACCCATTCTGTTTTCCATTCCCTCTCTATCGGCCCTCATTTCGTCCATTATTGCTTCAATTTGGTCTCCCAATTGCTGCCCCATTCTATCCATTTTTGCATCCAGTTGGGTCAGGAATAATCTGAGGTCAAACCCGATTTGCACAGCGTCCCCAGCCGCCACCGCGGGCTCGACCTCCGCGGCGCCGCCATTTTGTGCACCCCCACCCTCGTGCGCGAGGGTGCCATCTTGTGCACCTGCAATCCCCGCAACCACATCCTCATTGCTCTCCTCCTCTCTCTCCCCCATATACATTTCCCTGGGGTCCTGGGTCGCTTCTACCCCTTCTATCTACCCCACCGGCACCCGATCGCCTTGATTATCCATGGCACGATTTTAAATTTGGATGTGAAATATAATTTCGACCACTCGTAATTTTGAGTGCGCCAAGCGCACTTCAGGTCCGCATCTCGCTCCCGACACCAATTGTTGCGGAAACGGAGTACGGCTCTTCCCCTTAGCAAGAGGGGGGTTAATCCCCCTTTTATTCTCACTGGCCGTCTCCGCTCCTGAAGCCACCCCGCTCCCTCCAGAGAGGCAGGTGGGCAACCTTGTCGAGACCGCGGACAACATGTTATTTGCCGAGCGGATTAGCAGCCGCGGCTCGAACCATTAACAAAAACTAGACCCGATTCTAAACGTTGGCCAAATCGTGCCACAGGTGTTCAATGATGGAACCTCTAAAACGAACGGATGTGAAGAAAAGAAGGCAGAGTAAGGAAGAACAGAATTTATTACTAACTAATTATGTACAAGTCAAAAGAAACCAAGGAGAAGGTAAGAAACGAAAATAATGACAGAAGGAGTAGACACAGTGCAATTCTACTTATCTATACAGGCTTACTTATACCCCAGGGACAAGACACACAAAACAAACTCACGTACACAAAAGGATGGAATGGCAGGGTATGGGTGGAGGGATGAGAAGGTTCAGGTTCGTGCAAACGGCAGGGCTGGAGGTGACAGCTCCGACTCCTCGCACTCTGGTTCACGGAATGGGCGACAGGGAGATCCGAAGGCTGCGGCACGTCGAGGTTCGCGTGCCCGCACTGGTTGGTCTTCAGAGTGCTGGTGGTATCGCGAGCAGGGCGTGCGATTCTCATTCGCTTCCTCTCAGAACTCACTCTCTCCTCTCAACTGAACTCTCTCAACTGGACTCCGGTGGACTGCGGTGGAGGGTTATATAATCATGCCCATGGAACTTTCGCGAACCTCCTCGAACGCTCTCTCTCCGCCCTCTCAGGCCAAACCCCTCATCCTTGGTTGGTTGATCGGGGGCTGGCTCACTCCTCCTTCCCATGATGAGGTGGATGACACGCCTTTCTTCACCGAGCTGACCGCGTGCGTAATGAGTTTGGGGTGAAGAGAACGCCCAATGCAATGGCACTTCGAAGAGATGATTGGGGGAAACTTGAAAGGGAACTATCTTATGTCATTTGGTGCAATGCAGTCAACTAGTGGAAACAGAGCCTTAACTACATAGAATAAGAAATAACTATAGAGAGGTCTATGATGGCCTACGTGCTTGTACTTGTACTAGCTAAGGGGACGACCTTTGACCTTTACACACAAACGGAGGATTCATTATATTACTACTAAGGGTCATATTTACAAACAAAGGATTCTCAAATCCGCAACACTAATATATATTATATATATATATAATATATATATATATATATATATATATATAATATACAGTGGAGAACAAGTATTTGATACACTGCGATTTTGCAGGTTTCCCCTTACAAAGCACGTAAAGGTCTGTAATTTTTATCATAGGTACACTTCAACTGTGAAGACGGAATCTAAAACAAAATCCTGAAATACATTGTATGATTTTAAAGTAATTAATTTGCATTTATTGCATGAAATAAGTATTTGATACATCAGAAAACAGACTTAATATTTGGTACAGAACCTTTGTTTGCAATTACAGAGATCAGACGTTTCTGTAGTTCTTACCAGGTTTGCACACACTGCAGCAGGGATTTTGGCCACTCCTCCATACAGATCTTCACCAGATCCTTCAGGTTCGGGGCTGTTGCTGCGCAACACAGACTTTCAGCTCCCTCCAAAGATTTTCTATTGGGTTCAGGTCTGGAGACTGGCTAGGCCACTCCAGACCTTGAGATGCTTCGTACGGAGCCACTCCTTAGTTGCCCTGGCTGTGTGTTTCGGGTCGTTGTCATGCTGGAAGACCCAGCCACGCCCATCTTCAATGCTCTTATTGAGGAAGGAGATTGTTGGCCAAGATCTCGCGATACATGGCCCCATCATTCTCCCTCAATACGGTGCAGTCGTCCTGTCCCTTTGCAGAAAAGCATCCCAAAGAATGATGTTCCACCTCCATGCTTCACGGTTGGATGGTGTTCTTGGGTTGTTACTCATCCGTCTTCTTCCTCCAAACACGCGAGTGGAGTTTAAACCAAAAGCTCTATTTTGGTCTCATCAGACCACATGACCTTCTCCATTCCTCCTCTGGATCATCCAGATGGTCATTGGCAAACTTCAGACGGGCCTGGACATGCGCTGGCTTGAGCAGAGGGACTTGCGTGCGCTGCAGGATTTTAATCCATGACGGCGTAGTGTGTTACTTATGGTGTTCTTTGATACTGTGGTCCAGCTCTCTTCAGGTCATTGACCAGTCTGCCGTGTAGTTCTGGGCTGATCCCTCACCTTTCTCATGATCATTGAGCTCCACGAGGTGAGATCTTGCATGGAGCCCAGACCGAGGAGATTGACTGTCATCTTGAACTTCTTCATTTCTAATAATTGCGCAACAGTTGTTGCCTTCTCACCAAGCTGCTTGCTATTGTACTGTAGCCCATCCAGCCTTGTGCAAGTCTACAAATTTGTCCCTGATGTCCTTAGACAGCTCTCTGGTCTTGCCATTGTGAGAGGTGGAGTCTGATGATTGAGTGTGGACAGGTCTGGAGACGCTTTGCGGTCGGTCTTTGCGTCTTTGTGGTCGGAGACGTCTGGAGACGTCTTTTATGCAGATAACGCTTTGCGGTCGGTCTTTGCGGTCTTTGTGGTCGGAGACGGTCTGGAGACGTCTTTTATGCAGATAACGAGTTCAAACAGGTGCAGTTAATACAGGTAATGAGTGGAGAATGGGAGAGCTTCTTAAAGAAAAAACTAACAGGTCTGTGAGAGCCAGAATTCTTACTGGTTGGTAGGTGATCAAATACTTATTTCATGCAATAAAATGCAAATTAATTACTTAAAAATCATACAATGTGATTTTCAGGATTTTTGTTTTAGATTCCGTCTTCCACAGTTGAAGTGTACCTATGATAAAAATTACAGACCTTTACGTGCTTTGTAAGTGGGAAAACCTGCAAAATCGGCAGTGTATCAAATACTTGTTCTCCCCACTGTATATATATTATATATATATATATATATATATATATATATATATATATATATATATATATATTATATATATATATATATTATATATATTATATTATATATATTATATTATATATATTATATTATATATATTATATTATATGTATTATATTATATATATTATATTATATATATTATATTATATATATTATATTATATACATTATATATATATACTGTATATTATATATATTATATATATATATATATATATATATATATATATATATATATATATATATATATATATACATACATATATATATATATATATATATATATATATATATATATATTTATATATATATATATATATATATATATATATATATATATATATATATATATATATATTATATATATATATATAATATATATATATATATATATATATATTATATATATATATTATATATATATATTATATATATATATTATATATATATATATATATATATATATATATATATATATATATATATATATATATATTGTAACGAATTTGAGAAAGTGTAAAGAATGTGAGAATTATGGTTTTGTTGTGTGTAACTGTCACCCTCCATAATGTAAAGAAAGGTCGAGGCTCGTCCTCTTAGTTAATTCCATAAACCTACACACAGGGCACCATATATCCTTTTAAATAGTTAGTCCCTTATTCTATGTAGTTTAAGGATGTGTTTCCCATTAGTTTGACTCTTCATTGCACCGAATTAAATAAGAGTAGGTCCCTCCGACGCCCCATGGCATCTTCCAAGTGCCAGGTTTGCCAGGTTTGCCAGGTTTGCTGCAATTGACTCCTTTAGCCACTTTGCTGCTGCATTTTTATCTCCCGTCCACTTTGCTGCATTTGACTCCATTACGCACGAGGTAACCACGGAGAAGAAAGGCGGGTCTCCACCTCGTCATAGAGGGGAGGAGTGAGTCGGCCCCGCTCATCCAACCCAGAACGAGGGGTTTGGCTTGAGAGGGGTTTGGCTTGAGAGGGCGGAGAGAGAACGCTTGGGGGAGGTTCGCAAAGGTTCAAGGGTGGGGCTAAAAAAACTCGCGGGGGATGCTCCCCACGGCAGATGAGTTCTGAGTCCAAGAGATGCGCTGGAGATGAGCAGGTGTGACCAAGCAGCCGTGATACGTGCCTCGCTGCAGGAAAAACGGACCGAGGCAACGCAAGGAGCGCACGACGCAGCAGGCGGAGAAAGGAACTTCGCCCGCGCAGTTTGGGACCGCGGGAGTTCGCACGACCGCGGCTCGGCTTCTTGACGGCGGTGCCTTCTGGCCCGACCGTGCCCAGTCCCCGCTGAACCTTCCTTGCCTCTCAAAGCCATCCATCTCCAAGCAATTCATTCCTGCCTGCATTCCCCGTGTAAGTGTGATCGTTCGTCTGTCTTTCACGTTGTCCTGGGGTATTAATTAAGCTTGTATAGGTAAGCAAATGATTTCACTGTGTCTCCTGCTCCGTCCATTTCCCTGTATATAACCTTGACTGCTCTTTTTGCTTTGGCTTGTGTAAATAATTAATAAATCCTGTTATTCCTCCGTACTTCTTCTTCTTCATTCTCGTTCGGTCGCTTTAGTGGTTTCAATATTGAGTGTACGTGGCGCGATTCGGCCAACGTTCAGAATCGGGTTTGTCTTTGTTAACGGTTCGGGCCGCGGCTGCCATCCGCTCGGCAAATTACCATCTTATCCGCGGCCGCGAACGAAGCTGCTCACCGGCCTTTCCGGAGGTCGTGGTGCAGCTTCAGGGACCACGTCGGTCAGTAACAAGCGAGGGGACTAATCCCCCCTCAAAAGGGGAACCATAGGCCGACGTCGGGTTCCGTAACAATTGGTGTCTGGGAGTGAGATTCGAGGCCCGAACCAAATTTTTTATAACATCAAAAAAATTTTGGTCGAAATTACGAGAGGCCAAAATTTTGTTTAACATCCCAAATTGAGTCGTGCCATGGACAATCAAGGCGATCGGATGCAGGTGGGTGAACTAGAAGAGGGGTTAGGGGTAACCCAGGACCACAGGGAAGAAATGGAGGAGAGCAATGAGGAGGTGGTGAGGGAGTTTCAGGTGCACAAAATGGCGCCCTCGCACACGTGGTTGGAGAGGCGCAAAATGGCGCCTCGCACAAACGCGCGGTAGCCGAGCCCGCTGTACCAGCGGGCTTTAACATGCAGCCGTTTGACATGCAGCAGTTCATGGCACGGTTCAGCGAATATATGGCAGTGTCGAAGTGCGACAACGAAAAAAGAAGCAGGGAAATGAAAGAAATGGAAAACAGAATGGGGGAGCGACTAGGAAATCAAATCGGGGGACTAGAAATTTGAGGGGTTAGACAATAATTTTAAGGGGTTGGACAATAAATTTGAAGGGTTAGACAACGGAATAAAAAAGGTGAAGAATGGGTTAACGGGATTGGAAAATAGAATGGCTGCCCAGGAGAACCAGATGGAAGGAATGAAGAATGGGTTAGGGGGGTTAGAAAACAAGATGAAAAACAAATTGCGGGAAATAGGGGAGCAATCGGCCTGGGAAATTAAACAAATGGGAGAGCAGATAAAGGAGGTGAAAATCGGGGTAGAAACCAAATTGGATGCCCAGAGGGATGAGTTGGAACAGATGAGGGTGGCATCTACCAAAGAGATGGGAGAAATGGGAGAGGAAATAAGACGAGGTGTACGCGAGGAGGTCTCGGGGGTACGCGAGGAGGTAAAGCGGTGAGAAGCGTATGGAGAAAGAGGTGAGAAATGGGACGGCTAGGTTACAAGGGGGCATAGAAGATCTGATGCAGGAGGTGGAACAGCTGACAGTGGGACAAAGGGAGTTAGTGGAGCAGGTAGAAAAGAACACTGCAGTACTAGGAGTGTTGAAAGCGACACAAAACGAAATCAAAAATGACTTGATAGCGACGAAGAGGGAATGTCAGATGGTACGTGAGGGACTGACAACGAGGTTGGACGAGGTGACGGAGGCAATGGAGACGAATGACCGGGAGGTGAGGACGCACATAGAAACGGTCAAGGTGGCCTTAGAGGACGAAATTGAGGAGACGCACCGGGAAATAAAAGAGGTGAAGCAAAAGTTAGAGGAAGTGGAAGAGGGGGTGAGTGAAATTAAGAAGAGACGGAGGGAAACTAAGAGGGAGATAAAGGAGGAAGTGATGGAATATGTACAAGGTCGGTGCTCAAATCGTGATGGTGTGCTTGCTAACCAGATAAAGAGTTTGCAGGTGGCGAAGGAGGTGCGGAGACGAGGTGCCGAGGTGAGTGGCGATATACGCGGAAATGTATATGGTGTGAGGGAAGATTCAGTCGGCTTGGGGGTTGGTTTGGACCCGGGTGTTCGTGAGAGGCCGCTGGTAAAGTGTGCGAAGGAGGAGGTGTGCGAGAATGTCCGACTATGGGGTGTGTGAGGAAAAAGTGCGCGCCGAGGAGTGAGTGTGCTGTCGAGAGTGAGTTGGTCGTAGCGCGTGTGCGAGGGGGCACATGGAAGCGCGTAGTGGGGAGTGTTACAGAGGATGTAACAAGAGAGTGCACACCTGTGGTGAGTGTTACGGAGGGTGTAACGGGAGAGTGTGCGCAAGAGGATGCGCGAGAAAGGTGTGTAACAGACGGGTGCATGAGTACAGAGTACGCTGTCGAGAGTAAGGGTGAATGCGCGACCGAGAGTGGTGGTGAAAGTAGTAAGAGTGACACGGAGCGTGAGATGGTTGTGGCAGGTGAGAGAGGATGTACACCTGGAATGGAAGGATGCACACCTGGAATGGTAGAGCGCGTATGGGAATGCACACTGGAGTTGGTAGTGAGGCACGTGGTTGGGTGTACGGAGGAGAGCACACCTGTGGTTGTCACAGAGGAGGTGACCGAGGAGGGGGCACGAAGAGGTGTGTTGGTGAGGTGTGCGAACGACGAGTGTGTGCAAAGGTGTGCGGTGGTCAGGTGTGTGACAAAGTCTGTGAGCGGGATGAGTGTACCTGGGTGTGTAAGAGAAGGTGCAATGACTAGGAGCATGGGAACGGCTGGATGTATGAGCACGGAACGGGCTGCGGGGTGTGAGCATGCAAGTGGAGCATCGACGCTAAACGGGTTAGTGGTTAGACCGACTTGTAGCCGAAGCGGGCCCTCGGGGCGTGCCGGGCAGCTTCGTGTGCAGCGGGGACCCGCGGGGATCGTGACCGCGGCGGTTTCGAAAGAACCGCCGTATGCGATCCACGCCGGGCTGCGCTCTGAACAGCCGCGTCCGTGCTCCGCTAGGCGGAGCGGGCGGCCCGGTAGGAAGGGTCGTCACGGCAACCCTTTGTGGTTGAGGCGTTCCGGCAGGGTGAGATCGGGCCATTGGACGGCTCCGTGCCGAGATGGTGCGTGGGATCTCGGCCCGGGTAAACCTCCTTCCCTGCACCGGATGCTGGACATATCCAACCGCCGGCACCAAACAACCCGCATTCATTGCCCGGCTTTGCGCAGCCGAGCTTTAGAGATTAATTGGCGCACCGAGAGGCTCAAGTGAGTAGACGTGTGATGACAATAGTGTTTTGGACCCGAAATTAGAAAAGCAAAATTTGATGATTGGCAAAGGATTGGCAGATTGATGATTGGCGGATGATTGGTAGTGATTGGCAAATTTTTAATTGGCTGAAATTTGATGTGCCAAATTGGTAGTGAGAGATACCCGATGTGATGGGATGGCAACTCTGCCATCCCTCACAGCGGGGGCAAAGGAGCACTAGTTATGGGGTTTATGGCAGTGAAAACTAGCCCGGGAGGGTTGGGATAAAATGATAGGGATCTAGAGATTGACCATAGGTAACGCTAAGGTTAGGTAGTGACAATGATACCTGTAGTGGGGACGCAGGTAGATGAGTTTGGATTATAATGACGAGGGAGCGCAATAATGTAAGGGGCGACGGGGAAGCGCGAGTTTTAGCAGGGCACCAGGTAGTTCAGATGATGCCGTGTGAGTGTTGGAGGTGTATTCAGAAGTGTATTGTGAAAAGTGTATGAGTGAGTGTCTATATCGAGCAAATGAGGAATTGCTAGGCAATGCTCGGGAGAGATATGTGTGTGACCGTGGGAAAATCTGGGTGCCTGAGGCAATGGTTTTAAGGATCGGAAGTGTATTGAGCGTGGAAGTGTATGGAGCAGTGAGTGAGGAACGATTGAGATTGCACAGGTGTGCAACTGAACAGGTGTATGGAGCAGTGTATGAGTGAGTGATGGTGATGTGTGCTGTGGTGACCAAATGGTCCAGGGAGGAAGGAGGGTGCAGGTGGCACCAGGTGAGATTGCACAGGTGTGCAACTGCAGGTGTATGGGGAATGGTTGTGTGGAATATATGGAGTATGGAATGGATGGTCGTGGAGTGAGTATGGTGGAAACTGTGGAGTGGAGTGGATGGTGCGAAGGTGTGGATGGGGGAAAGGAGGATGGACCCCGTCACGAATACCCGGGGAGGGTAGTTTAAGCGTTAGGTAGAGGGTACAGGTAAATTGTGGTTGGATATTGGCATCTGTGGTACGTGTGGAAGAATGGAGTTTGGATGGGTGCATTAGTGACATGGAAATGGCTGGGCGTGTGGCCTGTTAGTGTGTGTAGTTGAATGGGCACTCCACCACTGTGAGGATGTTGGCCAGGTGAGGCCACAGGTGGGCTCTGGGAGCCGGTAGAGTTGTTGTGGATGGGGCCCGAGGATCCGGAGGACGGACCCGGGTAGCCCAGTGCCAGAGGGCACCGAGGGGTGACAGAGCCAGGAGGGGCCTTCCCCAATTAGATAGGTTAGGTGAGGAGCAGGTAAGCTCGGAGGCAACGACAGTGGTGGAGGTGTGCAGGTGGGTAGACCTGCTGGGAGAGCCACACGCCCCAGTCCTGAAATTGTGCAAGGGCACAGGGAGTTGAATCGGGGGAGTGAGGCCCCAAATTGATCAGCACCACAGTTTGGTCAATGGGAATTGGTTTTTTAGAACCCATAGTGTAAGTTGGCCAATGGATTGGCAGGGAAAGTCCCCGGGTAGTGTAAAGTGTGTTAAAGTCATTTAGGAAGTAGTTAGGACTAAGAATCTCCTCGCACCATCTACATCCACTCACCTGAGGTGACAAAGCTCCACACCATGCCGGGGTTTGTTGGTTTTTATTATTTTTGTTGTGCAAATGTCTGGAATGTGAGACGCATCATGACGTGGGTGTGACATTGTGCTTTGTTGTTCCATCTCTCCCTCCTTATGAGGATTGATGATGAATTGGTGATGGCAAATTTGGTTAGAGGGATTGTGGTGACGAATTTGGTACAGGGGAAATATGGGGGAGACGTGACAGTAGTGACGAATTTGTAAATGTGTAGGTTTTTGTAAATATGGGAAGGGGCAAGGGGGGGGTAGTGTAGGTCACATGTGGGGGGCGTACGTTAGGGACGAGCATTTCTCACTTCGCTCTCCGTACGCACCTCGTCCTGCATTACCTTGTTTGATGTGTACCCTTGTGACCCTACCCCCTCGCTCACCTGTCTTCCCCCCCCCCCCTTGTCTCCCACCCGAGGACTGTGCGCCACTGGGCGTCGAGGGGAGCGTGCGGAGGTCGCCTTGTGTGCCAGGACCCTCGCAGCCAGCATGCATTGCATTGATGTACCACTTTATGGACCGCTGTTCTGCGGCCAAGTACCACTTAATGGACCCCAGGTTCTGGGGCAGGGCACCTCTGTTGGAGTCCGGCCATAGTGGCCAGGTAATCTTGCTTGCGGACCTCGGTAAAGTGGCACCTATGCCCAATAGGTGGACCATCCTTAGTTGGCCCCTGTGGCCCTAAATAAAAAATGGACACTTTGTGCTTTTTATTTCCAAGTAGGCCGCATGAAGCAAGAAGACATCGGGAAGAACATCGGCCCAGCAGAGAAGGGGAAGACCACCACCAGTTGTTTTTTTTTTGTGTTTATTACAAACTGTAATGACTGCACTGGTTGGTGCTTTTGGGTGCTTTTGGGTGTTTTGATGTTATTGGTACTGGTGCATCGATGCAATGCGTGCTGTCTCCTCCCTCCCAACAGGAATTTCCTTCTCTTTGTTTCCCTAAAAAGAAAAAAAACACAGGTCCTGGGTTGCGTTGGAAATAAGAAATAACGTCACTGTAAATAATGCTCCCCACCGTAAATGTATAGCTTGAAAACAATTCCGCAATTCGGTTATCCTGTGGGCACAAATCTGTTAGGCAGGGTGCAATGCAGCAGAGGGACATATTTATTTGTGTTTTAAAATTGTCGCACTCAGGGTCAGGTTAATTGTAGAGGGAATTACACCTACGTGTCACACTAAAAGTAAAGTTTTATAGGCCCGAGTGAAGGAATGAGGGTGCAGTGTAACGAATTTGAGAAAGTGTAAAGAATGTGAGAATTATGGTTTTGTTGTGTTTAACTGTCACCCTCCGTAATGTAAAGAAAGGTCGAAGCTCGTCCTCTTAGTTAATTCCATAAACCTACACACAGGGCACCATATATCCTTTTAAATAGTTAGTCCCTTATTCTATGTAGTTTAAGGATGTGTTTCCCAATAGTTTGACTCTTCATTGCACCGAATTAAATAAGAGTAGGTCCCTCTGACGCCCCATGGCATCTTCCAAGTGCCAGGTTTGTCAGGTTTGCCAGGTTTGCTGCAATTGACTCCTTTAGCCACTTTGCTGCTGCATTTTTATCTCCCGTCCACTTTGCTGCATTTGACTCCATTACGCACGAGGTAACCACGGAGAAGGAAGGCGGGTCTCCACCTCGTCATAGAGGGGAGGAGTGAGTCGGCCCCGCTCATCCAACCCAGAACGAAGGGTTTGGCTTGAGAGGGGTTTGGCTTGAGAGGGCGGAGAGAGAACGCTTGGGGGAGGTTCGCAAAGGTTCAAGGGTGGGGCTTATATAACCCGCGGGAGACGCTCCCCACGGCAGATGAGTTCTGAGTCCAAGAGGTGCGCTGGAGATGAGCAGGTGTGACCAAGCCGCCGTGATACGTGCCGCGCTGCAGGAAAAACGGACCGAGGCAACGCAAGGAGCGCGTGACGCAGCAGGCGGAGAAAGGAACTTCGCCCGCGCAGTTTGGGACCGCGGGAGTTCGCACGACCGCGGCTCGGCTTCTTGACGGCGGTGCCTTCTGGCCCGACCGTGCCCAGTCCCCGCTGAACCTTCCTTGCCTCTCAAAGCCATCCATCTCCAAGCCATTCATTCCTGCCTGCATTTCCCGTGTAAGTGTGAATGTTCGTCCGTCTTCCACGTTGTCCTGGGGTTTATTAATTAAGCTTGTATAGGTAAGCTAATGATTTCACTGTGTCTCCTGCTCCTTCCATTTTCTGTATACAACCTTGACTGCTCTCTTTGCTTTGGCTTGTGTAAATAATTAATAAATCCTGTTATTCCTCCATACTTCTTCTTCTTCATTCTCGTTCGTTCGCTTTAGTGGTTTCAATATTGAGTGTACGTGGCGCGATTCGGCCAACGTTCAGGATCGGGTTTTAGTGAAGGCTAATGACTCGAACTTCGGGTTGCTAAAAACCGCTCGGCAACTAGACTATCCAAACCGGGGTTCGAGCGGTGCTTGTCTCCCTAGTCTGCGGAGGGACGGATAAAGGTATTCGGGATAAACCCTGGACCCATAACCCTGATCCGTTCCATCCTGCGGGATAACGTTACAAGTGCCAGGATCGGAGACGGTCAGCTTAACAAGACAAGGGACTAACCACCCCTTGCTAAGAGGGAAGAACCGTACTCCGTATCCGTAACAATCTATTTTTTTTTTTTTTTTTGTTACGGTTTTTAGAACCTTCACTAGTAAATTTTAGTAAATGTTTCCCTCATAAATGTTCCCCTTTAAATATCCCCATCAATTGGCTTGTTAAAGATGGCACCCTAGTTAGTCCATGTACAACACGTAGCGAACCATAGGATCTCTCTCTAGGTATTTCATTATTATGTGTTTCAGTTAAGGATCTGTTCCCAATAGTTGAATCTGCGTTGCATTAATCAAATAAGATGGGCCCCTTTCAATTTCCCTAATCGCCTCACCCGCGCTTCAAAGTAACAGTCGGGCGGCGTTCGCTGCTCCTTTCCTTGATGCGGTTGTTGGCCCCAAACCGCCATTAGCCATGCGGTCAAGCCGAGGAGGAAGGGGGCGGAGCCGCCAGAACAAGGTGTGGCACGTCGACTCGTCATCGGAGGTGGAGTCAGCAAGCCCTTACCGACCAACCAGCGCCGCGGTGAGCGAACCGGTAGGCGTGTCATCAGAGCCGGCGGCTTGATTCCAACACACGTAATATAAGCGCCAGCGCAAAGCCTTTTGACGGAGATGAACGAGAGTCGACTTGGGTTGGAGACGGTGCGTGGTGAGGTCTGGCTGAGAGAGACGAAGCTGCGCGGAGCTCTTTGACAAGCTGCTTCAAAAAGCCCTACCGCGAGAACGAATACGTGAAGCTGCCGCTGGCTGTTCGCTTCGAGCCCGGAGCGTGGACCCGGAGCGGACCTCCTTGCTGTGCCTCTGCCCGAACTTTCCAGCCCTGCTGTCCCATACGGACCCTTCTCCTTCTTCCAGTCATTCCTGCCTGCTTTTCCCCTTTCGTGTAAGTCTGTTTGTCTGTCCTGGGCGTTGGTAATATAAGACTGTTTGAGGCTGCCCTGTGTATCTTCTTCTTCCTCTTCTTCTTCTTCTTCTTCTTCTTCTTCTTCTTCTGTATATTACTTTCGTTTCTTCTTTGGTTTTGGTTTTGCATATAGTTAATAAATGTCTGTTATTTCTTACCTTTGGTTTCTTCTTTCCCCCGATCGTTTTCGTCCTGTCTCCACTTGAGTACCTGTGGCACGATTTGGCCAACGCTCGGAATCGGGTTAGTCAATTGCTAACGGCTCGAATCGCGGATTGCTGAACCGCTCAGCAAATACCATCGTGTCCGTGGTTTGAGCGGTACTTGTCTCCCTGTTTTGCGGAGGGATTGGTAAAGGTATTCGGGAGAACACCTTGACCAATAACCCTGACCAATAACCCTGACCAATTTCACCCCGCAAAAGAGCGTTATAAGTACCAGGACTAGAGACGGCCAGCTTAACAGGCCAAGGGGATTAACCCCCCCCTTGCTAACGGGAGTGCCGTCCGCCGGATCCGTAACAATATATATATATATATATATTGTTGCAGACACGACTTATTAAGATGTTATGCTGGGCCGAGCGGAATGGCCACCGTGTTCGCACAAGTTACCCGATTATACTCGAACGTTGGCCGAATCGCGCTACGCTAGATCAATGAAGGAAAGGACACAACGGCTGGGTTAAATGACACGACACCAGGGGTACAGTTCTCAAGACCTCCGGAGGAGGTTATAATATGGGTTTGCAGAATGTTTAGATTACACGGACAAGAGGCACAGCACAGAAAGGTGGGCACTTAGACACGGCCTTATCTTATTCCCGACAGACCACAGACAAACGGGACAAGACTGACTCACACAGGGATTGATGGCAGGGGAGGGCAGGCAGTCGATGGCTCAAGGTGCACCTTGGCTCAGGGGCAGAATCGACCCGGTCCGGTCCAAAGAGGCGGGAGGTATCCAGCGCTTGGAGGTGGCGACTTCTCTCTCCAAGCTGGGGGCGCATCTGACGTCACCTCCGGTAAGTGGCTGCGTATATCCAGCGGGGAGTGACACGCCCTCGGCTCGTTAGCTCCGCCCCAGATGGAATCGGTCCGCCGCTTCTTATTGGGTGTGGGGGGGTTACCGGGCTCCGCCCTTGACGAGGAGCTGACAGTCAGCCCCTGTGTGGTAACCCCGTCGGAGCACATGGTCAATGGCGGCTAACCAAGCCGGAGTGAGGACGCGCACTCCGCGCGCCGCTGTTGTTGTTGTTGTTGTTGTTTCATGAGATGATGGGAGGATGCGGAGATGAGATTGTGGGGAGGTATTGGGAGGTCCTAAACTTACTACTGGTGCCATACAATCACATTCTGGTGCAACGAAGAGTCAGAATTAATGGAAACGAGTCCTTAACTGACATAGACTAAGAATAACTAGCAAGATGTCCTATAGTTGTCTACGTGAGATGCGGTGAACCTGGGCACGACATTTAATGGGGGAAAAAGGGGAAGGTCGGTTCTACAGAGTGTTGTTTACAGACAATGGGACTAGGGAATGAGGGATTGGGGATAGTTGGGGAGTATTGGGGAAATAGGGGAATATTTACAAGCGGATATGGATGGAGGCCAAATCCCATATCCGCAACATTGCACCCTTCTCTACCTCGGGGCGTCCCGACCCGATAAATTTTTACCTACTTTAGTGTGGCACTCAGATGTAGTTCCCTCTACTATTAACTCTACCCTGAGTGCGACAGTTTTACAGATGTTCACAAATGAGTAAATATGTCCCCCTGCGACGTTGCACCCTTCTCCTCACAGAAACACACCCACAGGATAACCGAATCGCGGAAAGAATTCTCAAACTAAACATACAGCCGGTAGGGAGCATTATTTACATAAGACTACACTGATATTTACACTACGATCCAGGACCTGTTTTTGGAGGAACACATGCAGATGTTATGCATAGAGAGAGCACGCATGCCAGCATCGATACACCAACCCACGAGTGCTCTGTGGCCTTACGGCCTTTAATAATGTGCAGAGCACCCCTTCCAAGCACCAAAAGCACCACCCCATCATGTACAGTCAGCACCATCCGGTGCACCAATAAAGTGTTCAACAATCACCGGTGGTGTCGCAGCCGGCCGATGTTCTGCCGCTGGTCTTGCCTTCATGTGGTGCACTTGGCCTTCTGGCTTCTTTCAAAAATAAAGAAAGGCGCCAACCGCGTCCATTTCTGTATTGTGGCCGTCAGGGGGCCAACTAAAAGTGGTTCACCTGTATGGCATAGGTGCCACGTTGACCCATAGGTCCATCCACGGGTGGTGCTTGCCCGCAAGAGAACTGCGGTCCATGGTGGGCGGCCACAAAAATTGCGGTCCATATGGTGTATCGATCCCGGCAGCAAGCAGCGAAAGTGCAGGCCCACAACTGCGGAGCCAGCACCTCTCTCTCCTCTCTCTCTGCCCCAAAGCCAGATCCTCGGAGGTGGGAGACAAAAGAAGAAGACAAGTGAGTAAGGTGGTAAGGGCGCAAAAGTGCACGCAACATAAGGTAATGCACACTGGGGGCACATGGGAACCAGGTGAGACAGGTACGTTCCTACCGTACGCCCCCCCCCCCCCCCCCACCAGGTAACCTACATTGCCCCTCCCTTACCCCTTACTGTATCCACAAAACACAACACTACCCATAAACATCTACTTTACAAATCAACAAACGTCCCTACTGTCTTCCCCGTTCCTCCCATAAACCAAATTCGTCTTCTCTCCCTCCTAACCAATCAAATTTGCCATTTTCAACTCAACATCATAATTTGCCATCACCAATTCATCATCAGTCCCTCCTAGGGAGGGAGAGATGGAATCACCCCAATGTCTCATCCACGTCGTGATGCGTCTCACAAATCCAACAGCAATTCTCCTTTCCTGCACACAGAACAAAGAAAACACAGGTGTGGAGTCATCATCACCACAGGTAAGTGGCTGCGTATGGTGCGACAGGTTCATCAATCCTAACTATTTCCTAAATGACTTTAACAACTTTACATTACCCGGGGTCTTTCTCCTGCCAAACCATTGGCCCTCTTACACTATGGGTTCTAAAAACCAATTCCCATTGACCAAACTGTGGTGCTTTTCAATTTGGGGTCTCACTCCCCCGATTCATCTCCCGGTGCCCTCGCACAATTTCTGGGCCGCGACGTGTAGCTCTCCCAGCAGGTCTACCCACCTGCACACCTCCACCACTGCAGTTGCCTCCGAGCTTACCTGCTCCTTACCCTAACCTAACTACCTGGGGAAGGCCCTCTGGCGCTCTCCCCACTCGGTGCCCTCTCTGGCACTGGGCTACCCGGGTCCGTCCTCCGGATCCTCGGGCCCCACTGACACTAACGGCTCCCAGAGCCCACCTGCGGCCTCACCTGGCCGACATCCTCACAGTGGTGGAGTGCCCAACCAACTACACACACTAACAGGCTACACGTCCAGCCATTTCCACAACACTAATGCACCCATCCACAATACCATTCTGCAACCGCACCACAAATGCCAATATCCAACCACAATTTACCTATACCCTCTACCTAACACTTACACTACCCGCCCCGGGTACTCGTGAAAGGGGTCCACTCTTCCCCCATTCACACCTTCGCACCATCCACACCACTCCGTACCACTTACTCCAACTCTCTCCACACCACTCATTCTCTGCTCCATATATTCCACACACCTGTACTTGCACACCTGTGCTCTCATACTTGGTGCCGCCTGCACCCTTCTCTCCCCAAGTTCATTCGCGCTGATCCACACACTCACTACTCATACACTGCTCCACGCACCTGTCCAGTTCTCACACAGCATCATCTCATCTAACTACTCCCCTCTGAAACTTGCGCTTCCCAGTCCTCCCTTTAAACTATTGCGCTCCCACGTCATTATCATCCACACTAATCTACCTGCGTCCCCACTACAGGTATCAGTCACTAACTAAACTTAACGTTACCTAATGTCATCTTCGCTAGATCCCTACCAATATCCTAACCCACCCGGGCTAGTTTTCACTGCCATACACCCCATAAACTATAGCGCATTTGCCCCACATGGGAAGGGTGGCAGGGATGCCACCCTTACCCACCGTCATACGGCGCGAGTGGGACCTTGTGGGACCACCTCGTATGCGAGTTGTTGCCCGCCTGCCGGACCCCGTGCGTCGCCCCTTGCGGGGTCAGCGCGGGGCCGAACCGGCCGGGCCCCCACAGTACATTACCCCCAAGGGGCTCTCGTGCCTCCCCGGTCCCTCCAACAACTACCCCTGTTGGTGTCGATGCATGGGTCACACCTCCGCAACCCGCTACCCATTCCATACCACCACAACCTTGCTCACCCACACCTCGCACCTCTCGTTCCATACCCTCCGGACCAGCCATACACCTCACTCTTGGCCTCTCACGAACATCCGGGTCTATCTCGACCCCCAAGCTTATTAAATCACCTGGCGCATCATACGCACGACCATATTGGTCACCACTTACACCGGGTCCTCTTTCTCTTCGCTTCTCCTCCATCACCTGCGAATCCCTCATCCGGTTAATGAGCACATCATCACGATTCAAACACAGACTTTGGACCAATTCTTTTACTTCCTCCTTTATCTCTTTCTTATCCTCTCTCCGTCGCTTCTTAATTTCGCTCACCCCTTCTTCCACTTCTTCTAATTTCTGCTTCACCTCCTTCATCTCCTCGTGCGCCCCTTTAAGTTCTTCCTCTAACTCCACTTTATTTTTTTCTATGTGCTCCCGCACCTCCCGCTCTTTAACCTCCATCACCTCTACCACTTTGTTCATTTTCCTCGTCAGGTCCTCATGTACCGTCTGACACTCTTTTTTAATTACCCCTACGTCCTTTTTCATCTCCTTCTGTGTCGATTTAAAACCCTCTATTACCGCTGTGTTCTTCTTTACCTGGTCCCCCAACTCCTTTTGTCCCACTGTCAGTTGTTCTACTCCCAGCGTCAACTCCTCTATACCCCCTTGCAATTTTACAGTCCCCTTTCTCACCTCCTTCTCCATGCGCTCCTTACAGTGCCTCACCTCCTCGCGCACTCCTCCGACCTCCTCACTCACACCTCTTCTGATCTCCTCTCCCATCACTTGCATCTCCTGCCCAGATGCCACCCTCATCTGCTCCATTTCCTCCCTGTGAGCATCCAGTTTGGTTTCTACCCCCATTCTGACCCCCTCTATCTGCTGCCCCATTTGTTTAACTTCCCTTTCCGCTTGGTCCCTCATGTCCCTCAATTTGCCTTCCATCCTGTTTTCTAACCCCTCTAACCCCTTTTGCATCCCTTCCATTTGATTCTCTTGAGCGGCCATTCTGTTTTCTACCCCCATTAACCCATTTTTCACCTCTTTTATCCCGTTGTCTAACCCCTCAAATTTGTCGTCTAACTTCCCAAATTTCTTGTCTAATCCCTTAAAATTATTGTCTAACCCCTCAAATTTGTCGTCTAACTTCCCAAATTTCTTGTCTAATCCCTTAAAATTATTGTCTAACCCCTCACCGGTACCCCTCGCTTCGTCCCTCATTACCCCCATTTGGCCCTCCAATCGCTCACCCCGAGCATCCATCCGCTTCCCCATTACCCCCATTTGGCTTCCCATTACCCCCATTTGGTTTCCCATTACCCCTAATTGCTCACTCTGAGCCCTCATTTCCTCCCTCATTTTCTCGCTATTCTGGGCCATAAGGGCCTTCATTTGTATGAAAAAAAGGTCCAAATCTACCAGCGGCGCTACTACGGTCACGGGCGTGGGCGCCGTGGCCATGTGCGAGGCGCCATTTTGCGCGCCCGTAACCTCGTGCGCGACGACGCTATTTTGCGAACCTGCCACCCTCACTGCTTCGCTCCCCTCATGTCCCTCATTTTGGTCCTGGATCGACCCTGCCTCACTCTCCTCTACCGGAACCCAGCCGTCTTGATTTGCCATAGCGCGACTTTCAAAATTCGGGTTTTTATTTTCGTAAAACAAAATCAAATTTCGCCGTTATAATTTCGAGCGCGTGAAACGCGCTCCGGGACCGATCCCACTCCCCGACACCAATTGTTACGGACACGACTTATTGAGATGTTATGCTGGGCCGAGCGGAATGGCCGCCGTGTTCGCACAAGTTACCCGATTATACTCGAACGTTGGCCGAATCGCGCTACGCTAGATCAATGAAGGAAAGGACACAACGGCTGGGTTAAATGACACGACACCAGGGGTACAGTTCTCAAGACCTCCGGAGGAGGTTATAATATGGGTTTGCAGAATGTTTAGATTACACGGACAAGAGGCACAGCACAGAAAGGTGGGCACTTAGACACGGCCTTATCTTATTCCTGACAGACCACAGACAAACGGGACAAGACTGACTCACACAGGGATTGATGGCAGGGGAGGGCAGGCAGTCGATGGCTCAAGGTGCACCTTGGCTCAGGGGCAGAATCGACCCGGTCCGGTCCAAAGAGGCGGGAGGTATCCAGCGCTTGGAGGTGGCGACTTCTCTCTCCAAGCTGGGGGCGCATCTGACGTCACCTCCGGTAAGTGGCTGCGTATATCCAGCGGGGAGTGACACGCCCTCGGCTCGTTAGCTCCGCCCCAGATGGAATCGGTCCGCTGCTTCTTATTGGGTGCGGGGGGGTTACCGGGCTCCGCCCTTGACGAGGAGCTGACAGTCAGCCCCTGTGTGGTAACCCCGTCGGAGCACATGGTCAATGGCGGCTAACCAAGCCGGAGTGAGGACGCGCACTCCCCGCGCCGCTGTTGTTGTTGTTTCATGAGATGATGGGAGGATGCGGAGATGAGATTGTGGGGAGGTATTGGGAGGTCCTAAACTTACTACTGGTGCCATACAATCACATTCTGGTGCAACGAAGAGTCAGAATTAATGGAAACGAGTCCTTAACTGACATAGACTAAGAATAACTAGCAAGATGTCCTATAGTTGTCTACGTGAGATGCGGTGAACCTGGGCACGACATTTAATGGGGGAAAAAGGGGAAGGTCGGTTCTACAGAGTGTTGTTTACAGACAATGGGACTAGGGAATGAGGGATTGGGGATAGTTGGGGAGTATTGGGGAAATAGGGGAATATTTACAAGCAGATATGGATGGAGGCCAAATCCCATATCCGCAACAATATATATATATATATATATATATATGTCGAGATCATGCCTTTGGTTGTGCCTTATCTAATTGTGGTTTGCATTTAATAGTGGTTGCTTTGTGAAAAGGATTAAGCTTACTATGTTCCCTCTTGCTTTGAACTATGCTTTATTGTCCAACTGTGCCAAGGAATGTAGAAAGATAGTGAAACTGCTTGCTCTGTTACACTCCCTCATGAAGACACGTCTTTTTATCCTTGACCAAAGGCCAGCATGGAAGATAAGTTTTGAGAATGTCACTGTGCTCTTTCTCCCGCATCTTTCCCTTTGCTCATGCCAAAGAAGATAGGGTCTCGGTGGGAGATATCTGGCCCGTTTTCCTTTGTCCGCGCTCATTTTTCAGCGGAGATTTTTTGTATAATTTTGTGTATATAAAGAAACTCTGGGTTGCCAATTTTCCAGGAGTGTATGGGGCCATGCTGTTCAATTGTGAATGGTATGACTCTTACACCCTCCACAGCGCTGTGATGTTGGTTCATCAATAAATCTTGTTATCCCAGGAACTCAAGGTGTGGAACATGGTTCTATTCTCATCATATATATATATATATATATATATATATATATATATATATATATATATATATATATATATGTATGTATGTATATATCTATATATATATACATGTATGTATGTATGTATATATATATATATATACATATATATATATGTATGTATGTATATATCTATATATATATATATGTATGTATGTATATATATGCGCGAAGGACCGAAGTGTGCGCGAGAGGTGTGGTGTGTAACAGAGAGAGCGTTGGTGGAATGTACGGACGGCGTTGGAACGCCAGGTTTGGTGAGGGTGAAAGGGGTAGCGTATGCTTGTGAGCATGCAAGTAAAGCACCGACGGTAACCAGGTTAGCGGTTAGGGCGACGGATAGCCGATGCGAGCGCTCGGTGCGAGGGGTGCGAGGCCCGGCGCGGGTCGATGCTGCGTCGCTTCTCTTCGAAGCGTCGTTGCCGATTCGGGCTGGGCCCCGCCCCGCACGGTCTAGTCCGGGCCTTGGCGGGCGAGGCGACCGGTACGGTTCGAGGGCGAGTGGGAGGAAGCGGAACGGTGCCCCCTCGTGGGGACGGGGTTCCGACCGGGGGAGATTGAGCCATCGGGCCCGGGACCGCAAGGTGCCGCGCCGAGATGGTGCGTGGAGCCTCGGTCCAACCAAACCACCTCCCTTGAACCGAAAGCCGGACGGATTCAACCTGCAGGCAACCAAACCACCCGAATTCATTGCTCAGCTTTACGAACCGAGTTTAATGATGTCACGATGCACCGAGGCTAGGATATAGTGGACTGTGATGATGGTGATAGTGATAGTGATAGTGATTTCATACGAAATTTATAATAGTGGGTAGAATTGGCAGCAAATGGAAAATTTTTGAATTGGTTGGAATTTGGACGAGCAAAATTTATAGTGAGAGACCCCCGATGTGGTGGGATGGCAAATCCACCATCCCTCACAGGTGGGGGCAAAGGAGCAATAGCTTATGGGGTGTATGGCAGTGGAAACTAGCCCGGGTGGGTTAGGATATTGATAGGGATCTAGCGAAGATGACATTAGGTGACGATAAGGTTAGTTAGTGACTGATACCTGTAGTGGGGACGCAGGTAGATTAGTGTGGATTATAATGACGAGGGAGCACAATAGTTTAAAGGGACGACTGGGAAGCGCAAGTTTCAGAGGGGAGTAGTTAGATGAGATGATGCTGTGTGAGAGCTGGACAGGTGTGTGGAGCAGTGTATGAGTAGTGAGTGTGTGGATCAGCGCGAATGCGCTTGGGGAGAGAAGGGTGCAGGTGGCACCAGGTGTGAGAGCACAGGTGTGCAAGTGCAGGTGTGTGGAATATATGGAGCAGAGAAAGGTGGTGTGGAGAGAGTTGGAGTAAGTGGTACGGAGTGGTGTGCATGGTGCGAAGGTGTGGATGGGGGAAGAGTGGACCCCCATCACGAATACCCGGGGCGGGTAGTGTAAGTGTTAGGTAGAGGGTATAGGTAAATTGTGGTTGGATATTGGCATCTGTGGTGCGGGTGACAGAATGGTATTTGGATGGGTGCATTAGTGTTGTGGAAATGGCTGGGCGTGTAGCCTGTTAGTGTGTGTAGTTGGTTGGGCACTCCACCACTGTGAGGATGTCGGCCAGGTGAGGCCGCAGGTGGGCTCTGGGAGCCGTTAGTGTCAGTGGGGCCCGAGGATCCGGAGGACGGACCCGGGTAGCCCAGTGCCAGAGAGGGCACCGAGTGGGGAGAGCGCCAGAGGGCCTTCCCCAGGTAGTTAGGTTAGGGTAAGGAGCAGGTAAGCTCGGAGGCAACTGCAGTGGTGGGGGTGTGCAGGTGGGTAGACCTGCTGGGAGAGCTACACGTCGCGGCCCAGAAATTGTGCGAGGGCACCGGGAGATGAATCGGGGGAGTGAGACCCCAAATTGAAAAGCACCACAGTTTGGTCAATGGGAATTGGTTTTTAGAACCCATAGTGTAAGAGGGCCAATGGATTGGCAGGGAAAGACCCCGGGTAGTGTAAAGTGTGTTAATGTCATTTAGAGGATAGTTAGGATTGAAGTCTCCTCGCACCATCTACATGCACTCACCTGAGATGACGTACCTCCACACCATGCCATGTTTTGTTATTTTATTGTGCAGATGTTTGGAATGTGAGACGCATCATGACGTGGGTGTGACATTGTGTTTTGTTGTTCCATCTCTTCCTCCTTATGAGGATTGATGATGAATTTGGTGATGGCAAATTTTGGATAGAGGGATTGTGGAGACGAATTTGGTAGAGGGGAAATATGGGGAAGACGTGACAGTAGTGACGAATTTGTAAATGTGTAGATTTTTGTACATATGGGGTAAGGGCAAGGGTAGGGTAGGTGACAGGGGGGGTGACGTACGGTAGGGACGAGCTTTCTCACTTCGCCCTCCGTACGCATTTCGCCTTGCATTGCCTTATTGATGTGTACCCTTGTGACCTTACCTCTCGCTCATTGTCTTTCCCCTTTTGTCTCCCACATGACCTGTGCGCCATTGGGTGCCGAGGGGAGCGTGCGTGAGTCGGCCATTGTGCGCCCGGCACTCTCAGAACCAGCTGTCTGCATCGATGCACCACATTATGGACCACATGCCTGTGGCCGAGCACCACTGATGGACCCCATGGGTTGGGGCATGGCCCCTCTGCTGGAACCGGCCATGAGGGCCCGAAATCTTGCTGGCGGACCTTGGCCACAGGGCACCGATGCCCCACAGGTGAACCACACGTAGTCGGCCCTGTGGGCCATAAATAAAGAAAATAAAAAGGACACATGGGGCACACTTTATTGCAAATAGGCCGCCAGTAAGAAAATGAAAGAAAGACAACAACTGGAAGACAATAATAATAACCAGCCGAAGAGCAAGAGACACCTGCAGGGTTAGGGGTTGTTGTTTTTATTTTCATGAACAATGGTGACTGCACCGATTGGTGCTTGAGGGTGCTTTGGTGCGTTTTTGGGTGCTTTAATGGTGCATTGATGCAGAGCAGACTGTCTCCCCCCCAGAAAGAACAATCACAGGTCCTGGGTTAGTCTTGTAAATAAAGTAGCGTCAATTGTAAATAATGCTCCCTACCGGCTGTATGTTTAGTTTGAGAATTCTGTCCGCGATTCGGTTATCCTGTGGGTGTGTTTCTGTGAGGAGAAGGGTGCAACGTCGCAGGGGGACATATTTACTCATTTGTGAACATCTGTAAAACTGTCGCACTCAGGGTAGAGTTAATAGTAGAGGGAACTACATCTGAGTGCCACACTAAAATAGGTAAAAATTTATCGGGTCGGGACGCCCCGAGGGTAGAGAAGGGTGCAATGTTGCGGATATGGGATTTGGCCTCCATATCCGCTTGTAAATATTCCCCTATTTCCCCAATACTCCCCAACTATCCCCAATCCCCCATTCCCTAGTCCCATTGTCTGTAAACAACACTCTGTAGAACCGACCTTCCCCTTTTTCCCCCATTAAATGTCGTGCCCAGGTCCACCGCATCTCACGTAGACAACTTTCGGACATCTTGCTAGTTATTCTTAGTCTATGTCAGTTAAGGACTCGTTTCCATTAATTCTGACTCTTCGTTGCACCAGAATGTGATTGTATGGCACCAGTAGTGAGTTTAGGACCTCCCCATACCTCCTCCCATCTTCCCCATGAAACTACAACAACAACAACAACTACAACCACAGCGGGGGGCGGCGCGGCGGCGGTGCGGGGAGTGGGCGTCCTCACTCCGGCTCGGTTAGCCGCCATTGCCCATGTGCTCCAGGTTACCTCCAGGTTACGGGGTTACCACGAAGGGGCTGACTGTCAGCCCCTCGTCAAGGGCGGAGCCCGGTAACCCCCCCGCACCCAATCAGAAGCGGCAGGCCGATTCCATCTGGGGCGGAGCTAACGAGCCGAGGGCGTGTCACTCCCCGCTGGATATACGCAGCCACTTACCGGACGTGACGTGAGATGCGCCCCCAGCTTGGAGAAAGAACGTCACCTTCTAGCGCTGAGAGAGACCTCCCGCATCTCTGGACCGGACCGGGTCGATTCTGCCCCTGAGCCAAGGTGCACCTTGAGCCATCGACTACCTGCCCTCCCTTGCCATCAATCCCGGTGTGAGTCAGTCTTGTCCCGTTTATCTGTCGTCTGTCGGGAATAAGATAAGTGTGTCTAAGTGCCTACCTTCCTATGCTGTCTCTCTTGTCCTTGTAATCTAACGTTCCGAACTATTATAACCTCCTCCGGAGGTCTTGAGAACTGTACCCCTGGTGTCGTGTCATTTTAACCCAGCCGTTGTGTCCTTTCCTCAATTGATTTAGCGTAGCGCGACTCGGCCAACGTTCGAGTATAATCGGGTAAACTGTGCAGACGCGGTCATACCAAACCGCTCGGTAAACCAACATCCACAACCGCGTCTGTAACAATATGTATATATACTGAAACGCAAAAGAAACTTACCACCTTTGAAACCTTTAAATATCAACAATAACACTGCGTGTAGTAAATGTGTGAACTTATTTGTGGACAATAGTGTCCTCACTGTCAGACAAAACGGTCACGGATGGTCACTTGAACCTTCAATGGTCACTTCATAGCACAGCTGTTGAACAGCCGTTTTGACTGTCAGTGATTAGCCAAGGGGTACGGGATGATTTTAATGAGCTGCACGTGATGTCTTGATATTGGCTTTAAAAAGGCCAGTGCAAAATGGGCATTTTGACCGAAAAATTTGACCATTTTGACCATCTTCTAAAAGACCGAAAACGCAAAAGAAACTTACCACTTGTTTGAAATGTAATAAAATTGTAACAGTTCAAAATAAAACAAACCAACAATTGCTAATTGAAACATTGGCATTTTATTCATGACATGTCAAGTTTTTGACCAAGATCCACCATCTCATCAGTTTGTTCTCCAGTACAGAACAGCACAGGGTGCAATGTCAGTCCCCTTTCAATAGCGTGTGTGGCCACCATTGTTTTGGATACAGGCAGTGCATCGTCGGCGTATACTGCCTACTAGTCTTTGGATGGATTGCTGCTGGATTCTGTCCCACTCCGTCCTCAATGTCTGAAGCAGCTCTGCCCGTGTCCTAGCCCTGCCAACTACGCGTCTCCCAAGCTCATCCCACAGGTGCTCCATGGGATTCAGGTCAGGGGAGAGTGCAGGCCACTGCATGGTGTTGATGTTCTCGCCTTGGAGAAATGCAGTGGTAAAGCGAGCAGCATGGGGACGAGCGTTGTCATGCTGAAAGGTTCTCAGTTCTGGGTGGTCTCAGGTCTCAGTTCTGGGTGGTCTCAGGTCTCAGTTCTGGGTATTTAAAGGTTTCAAAGGTGGTAAGTTTCTTTTGCGTTTTCGGTCTTTTTGAAGTTGGTCAAAATGGTCAAATTTTTCGGTCAAAATGCCCATTTTGCACTGGCCTTTTTAAAGCCAATATCAAGACATCACGTGCAGCTCATTAAAATCATCCCGTACCCCTTGGCTAATCACTGACAGTCAAAAGGGCTGTTCAACAGCTGTGCTATGAAGTGACCATTGAAGGTTCAAGTGACCATCCGTGACCATTTTGTCTGACAGCGAGGACACTATTGTCCACAAATAAGTTCACACATTTACTACACGCAGTGTTATTGTTGATATTTAAAGGTTTCAAAGGTGGTAAGTTTCTTTTGCGTTTCAGTATATATATATGTATATATATATATGTGTGTGTGTATGTAGTTATGTGAGTGTATGTATGTGTCTACTATATAAGAGAGATGTCTGTGTCACCATTTTTCTCAGATGGCTGAACGGATCTTCGTCAAACTTTCAGAGGTTCTTCAGTGAGTGTCTGGGGGCGTTTTAGGCAATAATAATAATCATGGAATTTTATTGTCCCCCGTCGCACCGCAGAGCGAAAGGGAGACTATGGTTTTCCCGTCCGTGCGTAAGCGAAGGACGGCATTCGAATTTGGTGTGTGGGTGCAACCCACGTCAAAATCCAAGATGGCCGCCGCCATGTATGTCTGAACCTTGTGAGAGGAATATCTTGAAAAATAAGCGAAGTATCAACTTCTAATCTGGTGTGTGGGTGTATCTCGGCATAAGGAAGAACCCTATTGAAAATTGGGTCGCCACGTCAAAATCCAAGATGGCCGCCGCCATGTATGTCTGAACCTTGTGAGAGGAATATCTTGAAAAATAAGCGAAGTACCAACTTCTAATCTGGTGTGTGGGTGTATCTATATATATATAAAACAGTTTGTGTGTGTGTGTGTGTGTGTGTGTGTGTAATGTTACCGATAGACTCCTAAACGGAGAGGCTCACGAACTTGATATTTGGCACAAACATGGCCATTGAGCCTGGTACGAACATGGTCGACCTAAAAATTTATTTCATAATATTTTTTAACCATATTTTTACCTCAGTGCATTTCAGCGAGGAATATTATGACCGGAATGGCAGAGCAGCGCGCTGATTCGCTCAGAGCGATCACGTGATGTTCCAACTTTGCCGCCATAATCTTACAGTTATGCGTTCGCACGTAATTCAGTTTTTTCACATTTCAGCAAGGAACATTGCCATTCACACCACATAGGTTTTTTTTTCTTTCATCTTTAGATCCATATTTTTAGCCATAATGTAGCGAACGTAGCGTAGCTAACGTAGCGTTAGCATAACATAGCGATCCTTGCTCAGGATCTTCGTCAGGTTCGGGAGCGAGTTAGCCAAAATGTAAAAGTGAAAATATATCGAATTTTTAATTCATATTTACCTCAGCGCATTTCAGCGAGAAACATTATACACGGAATCTCAGCTGGTCGCAGAGCAGCGCGCTGATTCACTCAGAGCGATCACGTGATGTTCCAACTTTGTCGCCATCATCTCACAGTTATGCATTCGCACGTAATTCAGTTTTTTCACATTTCAGCGAGGAACATTGCCATTCACACCACATAGGTTTTTTTTCACTTTCATCTGATATTTGTGATTTATTTCAAACAAACTGTATTTCCCATCTACACGGCCATGTATTCCTATTAACGTTATGTAAAGTACATAAATTGTGTGGATTACATCATTTGTGGATGTGATCAATTGCCAGTAACCATCTATATCCCTCCCCTCCCCTTCCCTCCTCCCCCTCCCTCCCGCTCCCCCTCCCCCTCCCTCCCGCTCCCCCTCCCTTTCCCCCCTCCCCTCCCCCTACCCTTCCCCCTCCACCCTACCCTCTCCCCTTCCCCCCTCCCCCTCCCTTTCCCCCATGCCCCTCCCTTTCCCCCATGCCCCTCCCTTTCCCCCCCACCCCTTCCCCCTCCCTGCCCCTCCCCCTCCCCCCTCCCCTCCCCCTCCCTTTCCCCCATGCTCCTCCCTTTCCCCCTACCCCTTCCCCACCCCCTCCCCCTCCCCCATCCCCCCTTCCCCCTCACCCCATCCCCCCTCCCCCTCACCCCATCCCCCCTCCCCCTCACCCCATCCCCCTTCCCCCTCACCCCATCCCCCCTCCCCCTCACCCCATCCCCCCCCCCCTCCCTCCCCCTCCCCCCACTCCTCTCCCCCTCCTCCCCACTCCTCTCCCCCTCCCCCCCACTCCTCTCCCCCTCCCTCCCCTCCCCACCTCCCCCTCCCCCTCTGCCCTCCCCCTCTCCCCCTCCCCCCTCTCCCCTCCCCCCACCCCTCCCCCTCCACTCCCTCCGCTCCCCTCCCCCCTCCCACCCCAGTAGTGTATATATGTTGCTTCTGGGACACTCTCATTTTCCCATTGACTTACATGTTATTGATTGATTGATTGATTGTGATTGATTGATTGATTGAGTGACTGTGAGATGATTGATTGATTGATTGATTTTACCATTGACTTACATGTTAATTTTTCCCCTCCCTCATTGCCCCTAAACACCTCTATTTCTCTCACCCTGTTCTTTACGAACCTTCTAACCTTTTGACATGTTATCCTTATTCATTAGACCACTTAAACAATGGTCCTTCTGTGTGAACCTGTGATCCTTCTGACCTTATGGACCTTTTAACCTTTTACTCTTAATATCATCTGGTGAATCATCTTTGGCCCACTCAAACAACGACCCTACAAATATTTGTTTATGCGTGGGAAATAATTTAATTCTCTTGCCACTCTCTTCACCATCTAATATATTAACAAAAAATATGTTTGAGTTTGGTTCTTTATTAAGATATTTTAACTGAGCTAAGATAAAATGGTAAACCTCCCTCAATGTTCTTGTTTGAGCGCCTCCAGTGCCACATACCATTTTTAAATTAAAGTATATATTTTCCTGACAACCATCAAAGTTTTCCGTCCACTCAAAAATATTTCCATCTTTTTTACCCAATTCACCGGTATTTAAATTAATTCTCTTATTTGTTTTGTAAATTGTTTTACCAGTTGTCTTTTCAATTATACCTATTTGATATTTTTCACATTCGTTATGTTTACCATTTATCTACCAAGGTTGATTACACCTCCACTCTTTAGTCTGGTTGGTACTTGGTTCTATCATTTATATAATAGTAAAAAAGGCGGCGGTAGCCCGTTAAAATCCCTAACCCCCCTTTTTAACTTATCACTTTTATACTTATATAACCATAAGGGAGACTATCAATTCCATTTTCTAAAATAAACCTCTTATCATCAAAAGCCCCCAATGCTTTCTTATTCACCTCTTCTGAATATAATTTATGTTTATAACTTCTTATTCCATTAATCTTTCTAAACTCTTCTTTCTTTGTTGTTAAACAGTTATAATAATCCTTAAAGTTTATTGTTTCTTTAATAACATTTTTCTTTACACCTTTTAACTTCTTATCAGTCTTTTCGACGTTATTCACAATGTATTTATAAGCATAAGCTTTAGACCTCAATCCCACAAATTCACTCATGACATTTCCCCCTAATTCATCCTTAAACTTTCCAATCACCTTTTTATTTTTAGAAGAGAACAACTCACTCTCTGGACTGTAATTACTAGTGTCATAGATATTAATGTCCTTTTTCATGTCTGAAATAAACATCATCAGTATTAATTTGCAAAATAAAACTATCTGTATCCATATAAAGTAGATTAACATCATTTTGATATTTCTTCCTCAAGTTATTATAAAAGTAATCATACATTAATGACTTTGATAAATCAAGAATTGATGTTCCAATATAAATAGGTTTGTCCATTTCAATACTCTCTTTAATCAAATGGATCGCACAAAAGTTCACAGTAAAGACCTCAGCTCTAGTAAAACTCGGTCTATTAATTAATTTTGATGCTTGTTTCCAAGATGTTGATAGTCTGATATTTTGTCTTTTCCTCACATTTTCCATGGTCTTACCAAAGACCGCATTATTCATCAATTTATAAAAGTCTTTCTCAAAATCTGTTTTTGACTCTGTTCTTCTTTGTGTATTAAAATCAATGTACCCCTTTAACCAATGACTTTGATTGAACTTTAGAACCCTATGGATCTTCTCTATTCTTAGACCTTTTGATAAATATTGTCGCAAATTTCTTTGGTGTAGAACATAATTTTTCTTGTTATATAATGTAGTAAGTAATTTTTCTGTTGATTCACCTATATTAAATGATTGTTGATAATCACTTAACCACTCCTTCTTTGGACTTTCCTTTTCACAAGCAAATGGGAGATCTTTGTGTAGGTTATGAAGTTCCTCTGGATATTTCAAATTGACCTCAAAATAATAACCAACCTTTGAATCATCCAATTCTTTTTGTGTAGAGATACATACATCTTGTAAAACCTTTTTGTAATCTTTTTCCTTTACCCATCTAAGTTTTCCATAAGGAAGAGCCTGAGACATTGCCCAGCCATACAGGTTGTTCGCATCATAATACATCAAGTAGGAGCTCTCTACCGATGGATCATAATTTGGAATGTACTTGTTATTTGCTTTAGCATATCTCTTTGAACAGACTTGTGAAATTCCTCCTCTCTTTGCCTTTTCAATCATCAAAAGCATATCAACATCGGTTATCAAATCCAAAGCTTGTTTTGTCATTTTTAACATCGCGCTCCAAGCCAATCCAGGAGCAGTGTAATAGTGAGCAGGATCCAATCCATATCCAGAATGACAGATTGTTCTGAAAGACTCAAACACATCAGCCAACAAAAGCACATCAGTTTTGAGGTACAAATCGTGATACTCACCAAGATTCTTAATGTTATATTTTTTCCAAACATTTTGTGCGTGTACATAATCTTTATCAGATATATGACTATTATTTAATTTGTTATAGAAATTTTCTTTTAAAGGAAGTTGTGTTTCATTGAATCTCTCAAATGAGTCCATATAGTCATAGGGGTAAATTCCCTTTTGTGTTAGAAAATCTTTATCTAAAAAATACTCTGAAAGACATGGAAACTCTTTTAGATTTTGAACCAAGTTAGCCAATGGACTTGCCATGAATTTAAATGTATCAAGAAATCTGATATGAGTAATAGGAGATGTGTGAATTGTTTTTGTGAATGAAATGTATTTCTGATCCGTGTTTGGAATTGCTGAGATACTTCCAGAAGTCTTTGAGAGTTCCTTGATAAATAGATGTGTATCATAATGAGCGTTGTTATGAAGAAAGACAGGAATGAAAGAGGGCAGTTGATAATTAATATTACAACTTTGATGAGCCGGACCTCTATATTTACCAGTGAGATGACAATGGTCTCTAACCTTTAGACCTTTACCAATTTTCTCCTCACAAATATGACAGACATTGTTTTTTATAAATTCCCTTTTTTCTTTACTTGTTAAGGACATTGGTTTATTGGTTTCTCTCATTATCTTGGTTAATCGAACACAGTCTTTTTCTAGTCGTTTCACAAACTCCTCTGGGGTATTTGAGCCTCTATACATCTCTAACTTGTTATATTTATCACCAACGGATGATTTGATATAATAACAAAAACCACAAGGAGTATGTTTTTGATATTTATTTGTGTATGATTCTTTTGGATCTGGAGAAGCAGTATCAATTTTTTCTAAAATACTTTCAAAATCAGCATATATAACAAATGGATGTTTTATTGTTTTCTTTTCATCTTTGAATGTGATCTTTGAGCCTTTTTTAGGCATGTTGATTACCGTTGATTTATGTTCACCACAATAATTTGAATGTTTATCTAATCTTTCTTGTGTATGGAAGAAGTTAAGACAACGCATACAAATATATATTTTATTTGTTCTTTTACATACTTGTGGTTTTATTAATTTTGTAATATCTTTGATGTATGTATAATGTGAATTTTCCTCTGAATTAAAATATAGAAGATTAATATGAGTTTGTTTACAATTGTCAGAAAGCTTTAAAACCTGAATGTTGTTTGTTTCTGTTAGACCATAAACATTAACTGATAAATTATTCATCTTTTCAAATTTAGGAATATCATTTAAAGTCATCGGAAACTTTAGATCTTTCGTATTTAATGTATTCTCATATTTTTTATAATGAGATACTCTTTCATCATGAAAATGTGGAGGATGTAAGTGTGCTAAAATAGACCAGAGAAAACATTTATTGTCTTTATTTTTGATATTGATAACTGCTTTTCTATTTTTGATAACACTGGGTAAATCAATGTAAGAAGAAGCTTTTAGAGGATCTGATTTAAGAATATGAATGTCTATGTAAATAATTTTTCCTATATTGAATCCACTTCCTACGATTGAATTATCCACATCTTGCTCTTGTTTAATAAGTTCATCATAGACTCCTGATGTTTTAAAATCTTGATATGAAGATATAAAGTGTGGCTCAGTTCTCATGTATGGTGTATCTATAACTCCTTTATCCTTTGTCATTTCTAATTTTACCCCCATATAAAATTTAAGTGGTTTCATTTCTTTTAGTGTTTTTTCAATCAATGTTTGAACAGCAGGTTTGACTATTTCTACAGCATCAACTATAGACTTTGGTTCGGGAGGTTTGAAGTTAAAGATTCGAATCCTGATATGTCTTTTGAAAGCACCATCAGTATTTTTAATAGTAAACAATTTTGACAAGTGTTTGTTAGTTTTAAGATGGGCTTTAAACCCCTTCTTGAGGATGGTTGTTTTACAGACCTTACAATGTTTTGTTTTAGGTGGAAGAGGGGAAAGTTTGTTAAGAATGTTGTATGTATGTTTTGCGGTGAGAATATGTTGTTTATAATATTTTACTTCCTTCTCGCAAGTATCACAATAAACCATATTTATAGCGTGAGAAAACGTGGTGTTTTATATATATCACTGTGCTTAAAATAAAACACTTTTGAGCTTTACAGCTCCGTTTTATATATATCGCTGTGCTTAAACTAAAACACTTTTTCACTCAGAATCATCTAAGTCATAACTATCACATGAATACTCAGAATCATACTCAGTCATCAATAAAGCTACTCTCATAACTATCATTTGAGCACAAACTATTAGTATCATAACTATCATCTGTGTTCAATGAAATACTATCATCACCATCGTCCGAGTTCAATGAAATACTATCATCACTATCGTCCGAGTTCAATGAAATAGTAAAATCTTCACTGCTGTAATGACTCATATTTAATTAGCAGAAAAAACCTTTCCATCTATACCAATATACTTTCTTTCATTAACGGATTCAATCTCTACATTTTTAATATCAAAAGTTATCTTTAAATAATCTCTAACTATCATAGAACGAAATGACATTTCACCAGAAATATTAACATCATTCATTTTACTTAGATCTACACCCTTTGGATTATTAAAATAAATACAAATTTCTCCACGAGTATTGTTGATGGTCTTATCATTCTTTTTCAAAGTATCGTGGTCAATCACTTTTTCAAGCTTTGAATAAATTGCCAGGAGTAGAGGAGAAACTTTTGTTAGATTTACTTTAATGGATGTCTTTCCAGGTATAGTTAGAGCTCTTCCTTTAAATGAAATAGAGGGGCTCATGTTATTTTCCATAACTGGTTTTACCCAAAAATTTCCATATTTATCTTTGTTCAATTTAACATCTTTGACATATTTTTCTATATCTTTCACCGAAGTAGAGATTGATTGAAATTTGTCTTTTGTGCTTTGAAACATTGTATTTATTAATGAATAAACTTGCATTTAGTTTAAGTAAAAATTTACCACATAAATATGATAAGTTCTGAAGGATATTTAGAATTTCCAGACTCTCCATATGATAAATTAGAGAATTGTCCGGCTTGTGATAGAGTGGGGCTTAATGATGAGGATTCATATAAACAATGTTTATTCTGTGATTATATTCTAATTAATGATAATAAGAAATATAAAAAAACATATAACTCTTTTAAATTAGAACCAAAAATGAATTACTTTACAAGATTAATAAGAGAGATGAATGTTAAGCATTATGGTGATAATACACCATTTCTTACAAGGAAAGAGACTCTTTGTATTGAGGAAATGTATAAGGGTTTAATGATATTTATTACTCAAAATAATTTTAATGGAAATGTTAATACAAGATACTACATAAATAAAATAATGAATTATTTTGAAATTAAACCCGAACTCAGGATAAAATATAGAGTTTCTAAAATAGCTCAAAAAAAGTTGGATGACTTGTTTTCCAAATATATAAATGAATGATTTTTTACCCGTTTGGGAAAATAAGATAAAATTTAATAACCATAAAAACATTCCAAATTCATTGAGATGTCTAATAGTTGGTTCAAGCAGATGTGGAAAAACCTGTTTGCTTTTAAAGATGCTCCTTACCCCCAACTTTTTAGATTATGATAATTTAATAATTTTTACGAAGTCAAGTTTTCAACCCGAGTATCAACTACTCTCACAGGGTTTTAATGCAGGTCTTAAAAAGGAAGACATTATCGGTTTATTTAAACTTCAAAACAAACTAAATGATTATAACATTGAGGATATAATACAACTATTTTGTGATACACAGAAACCTAAACCAAAACCCATAACTTGTATTCTCAGTGATAATACGGATGATATACCTTCACCTCAAGATTTAGATAAATCAAAAAAGAACCTCGTCATCTTTGATGATTGTGTTAATGAGAGAAACCAAACAGTAATGGATAGCTACTATACAAGAGGGAGACATTCTTCTTGTAATTGTATTGATCTTAGTCAGTCATATTTTCAACTCCCTCGACGCTCAATAAGAAACAATGCTAATACTTTTATTTTATTTAAGTTAAATTCAATAGATGTAAATAATTTTTGGAGAGATAATTGCTCTACGTTATGTAGTAAAAAAGAATTTGAAAATTATATGAAACACACGATTGGAAAATATAAATATATTGTTGTGAAACAAGATGAGATATTAAAGGATGTATTTTTATTTTAAACATAATTACATATATAAATGACAACAATTATTATTAACCTTGTGGGTAAATCTGCTTCTGGAAAGAACTTTCATAAATCTAAACTCTTGAATAGTAAAAATGAAAAGATTGTAAGTTTTTTTTAAAAACACCCTATGATTCGTTTTGTGAGTACTACAACCAGAGCAAAGCGACCAGGAGAAGTAGAAGGGAAAGATTATTACTACATTTCAATGGAGGAACATATGCGATTGAGGAACGAAGGTCAAATATTTGAGGAGGTCTCTCTTGGTTCTACAAAATATTCACATTGTAAGAGTGAGTTAAATAAAGTAAAATCTAATGGTCTTGGGATTTTAGAAACTAATCCTGAAGGAATGAGACAAATTATTAAACAATTGTGTGGTGATGGAGTTAAGATTTTATCATTCGGTTTTGATATCGATGAGGAGACTCAACGCAAACGTATGAAAAGCAGAGATACAAGTATTAGTGAAGAAGAAATAACAACTCGTATTAATACCAATAAAGAATTTGATGAAATATTTAAAGAAAAAGATTTATTTCAACACATTTACTATAATGATGAAGAAAAGGAAAATTTTCCCATTGACCTTTACAATTCATTAAATGATATTTTTCAATACTAAATGAATGCCGAAGAAAGAGCAAGAAAGTTTAAGGAACATCAAGAGTTGGTTTCAAAAGTTGTAAAGCAACAGGAAGAGATAAAGAAGAAACGGAGACAGAAACTAACTGGTGAAGAAGCCTTTGAAAGAAAACGAGAAATTTTTTAAACCGCTTTTAAAAACTCAACACCCTACAGTTCCCACGGTAGAATTTACTCCGAAAAAACTTCAAATGCTCAAAGATTTTAGTCAGATAACAAAACAAGAACTTGGAAAATTACAATATGATGATGAAGGATTATTTCGGAAACTTGAGGAGGTAAATCAACCACCTAATTATGTTGTGGAAGCTCTTCAAAACAATGAATATTCGGCGGGTTCAAAAACCAGAGCAGGTCTCATTCCAACAGAAGAACCAGCAGTGTTTCATCTTGTGGAAGAAAAGGTATTGATATTTAATGATGAATTGATGTTCTTGAGTTCTACTCAACCAAATGTTAAATTAACTCCAAGATTAATGTTTCTTCTAACAAACCCCGGATTCAGCGGTTCAAAATATTTTGAGGAACCACTTGATATGGAAAGAGAGGAAGATAGGGTATATATTGAGTTGCTAAATGCACTTGATTATGGAGTTTCTGTTGCTGGTAAAAGTAAGAAGAATGAGAAGGAGAAACATATTATTGATGCTTTAAGTAAGCTTGGTTCGGGTGTTAGTTTTCTTCCAAATGACCCATCACAATTAGTTAATAGGCTATTATTGTTGTTAGGTAGTAAGAAGGCTGGAAACAACAATTGTTTTAATGAATCCTCAGCCATTTTAGATCAGTTGATGAACATGAAAATAATTAATAAATGTCAATACAAAGATATTTTATTAGATATTAAATAAGATGAGAAGCACAATTCTTAGTTTTAATTTCACAACGAGTGATTACACAGCTTCATTCTACAACTTGACCCCCTTACCTCATATGAGGCATCTTTGTTGTCAATGGAAACTTACAATACCCTTTTTAATATCACAGAGAAAAACAACAAGTTTAGTTATAATCCAGGAAGTGGATATAAAACTATAACCGTTTCACCTGGAGCTTACGAGATTTCTCAAATATCTTCAGAAGTCTCTCGCCTTATGAAAGAAAAAGGTGATGAACCAAAAAATATTGTAATAGATATTCAAAAACACACTTCAAAATCAACTATTAAACTTAAAAATAATTATAAAGTTGATTTCACGATTGAAAATTCGTTTAGAGAGCTATTGGGTTTCTCTTCAAAAAAGATTGAAAATAACGGGACGTTTTACAGTGATAATGTTATCCAAATATCCTCCGGTATAAATTCAGTATTAATTCATTGTGATTTGATTGATGGTGCTTATAACGATGGAATAAGAACAAATACAATATTTTCATTCAGTGCATACTCAACCCCGATTGGTTATAAATTTAATATGGAACCAAAAAATCTTGTCTATTTACCTGTGTCAGGAAAAACCATATACAGAGTAAATTTTAGGATAACCGACCAAGATAATCGTATGATATCCTTTAATGATGAAATTATATCCATCAGAATTCACCTACGTGAAGTTTTTCAATAAATAAATAATGGTTATTGTGAGAAAACATGAGTTGGGAAAATATAAAATAATTACAGGGGAGGGCATGTACCTTTCACCATACTATACAAGGTATGTGGGTAAAGGATACTATAAACCTAAGAGACAACGAGGTGTAGGTCATCAATTTCGAAATAAAGGAGATGGGATAATTGATACTCTAATGGGTATTGGTTCAACCATCCTTAAACATAAAGACTTAATTGGTTCAACTGCTTCTGCCGTGGGCTCCGTTGCGGGTGCTATAAAGAGTATAAAAGATGCTCAAAAGGAGTCTCATAAATTACAAGCAATCAAAGAAATAAAAAAAGGTAAAACTCAACTATCTTCACAAGAACGACAAAAAATCATTAAAATACTTGGGTCAGGGTTTCAACGATTTTAATACTATATAAATACAAGTATGGAAGCGATTGATAGTATCTATGATTTGGATGATACAATTATCATTTCAAACTCCACAAAAAAGGAAGACTATTTTAAGGTAAATGCTATAACAGGAACAGACTGGAATTCAAACGGAACAAAAAGTTTTGAAATAAATAATCAACAAACTTACTTGAATATAGCTGATAGTTTCTTGCTGTGTAAATTTAAATTCACTAAGGCTGCGAATAATACTAATGCTACACTCGTAAATGATTTCTTCTGGAAAATGTTTGATAGTGTTCGCCTGTATATTGGAACACAAGAGGTTGAAGCGGTTGATTATGTCTCTGCTACATCTGAAATGATGAAATTTACACTATATTCGTTTGGTGATAGAATGGGTAAGGGAGCTGTTGAAGGTTTTATTCCTGATATGTCAACGGGTACAAACACAGACCCTGGTTATAGTCAAAGGAAGGCAATGTATAATGATGACACAAAACCAGAGAATAGTTTTACCGTAGCAGTACCTCTGAAAGGTATATTTGGATTTTGTGATTATGACAAAGTTTTGTATGGTCTTAAAATTAGATTTCAACTACAAAGGAATGATAATGTAAATAGGTTGCTTTTTGGGGTTGAAAATGCTTTTGGAGACAACAATAAATTTGTTATTAATGATTTGTGTTGGTATATCAGTGAATATACTCCTAATCTTAAAACGGAAGAGATGTTAAATAGAAGACTTAACTCAAAGAAACCGCTAAATGTATCATACCTTAAAAGAAGATGTCAACACGTTAAACTGGAACACACTACCTACACTTGGAATTTGGGTGTTCTTCAAGGAAAGCCACGATACCTCTGGCTCATTTTTAAAAAACCAGATGGAGAGGACGGTACTAATAAGAATAATGCGCTGAGTGATAATGCTAAGGTGAAACAACTTCGGGTTTCTCTTGATGGCACATTTTATCCGCGAGATAGATTGGAAATTGATTGGGAAAAAAATGATTATGCGGAAGCCTACAAGTCCTACCAAAAGGTGTGTGAAAGTAATGGTAATAATGATCCTATTTTGGATATGGTTGCGTTTCAAAAACTTTATACAATCTACGCAATTGACCTGAGTTCTCAAAAGGAAACTATAAAGTCTAATCGAGTGGATACTTCTCTATACATTGAAAGAGGGGAGAGTGAAGAGGTTAATGCATATTGTTTGCTTTTGGAGGAAACAGAATTACAGATTAATACAGATAATGGTGTTATGATTAATATCACATAGGTTTTTTCTCATAAATAAATGGTTGGGGTATATGTTAATCAAATCAATCTTAATAAATTAACATCTTGTATTCAAAATCAAAAGCCTTGTATTATTAATGTTAATACAATTCAAAGAAAAGGAGCTGTAAGAATTGATGTTTTACTCACACACACACAAGTAAAAACACTAAATGATACTGGTTCACTTAAAATTAAAATGACAAAACCTATGTTAAAGAAATATTCAATAGACGAGTCAAGAGGAGGATTTCTCCCATTTCTAATTCCTTTATTTGCTGGTTTAAGTGCGGCGGGAGCATTGACTGGTGGTATTTCAGCAGCGGTAAAAACTGCTAACGAAAGGAAGGCACAACTAAAAGCTCAAAAAGAATTGGAAAGACATAACAAGGAGTTGGAGAAACAAATTAGTGGAAGTGGTGTAATTGTAGATTTTGCTCAAAAACTTGAAAGTCTACCTGATAAAGCTAGATTGTTGGTTAGAGATATGCTTTCCTCTATCGCTCAAGCGGGTGTTAAACTAACTAAACGGGGTAATGGATTGTATCTTTCTCATAAATAAATGGATAAATGGTTTAAACAATTTGGAAAGAATACAACGTCAAATATAGAACTTACTAAGTATTGTAAAACACTAAAAATTGATAATGTGGTTATTTGTATGAGAGATGAATTAATACATATAAATAAGAATACAAAGAATATTATTATGAATTTAGACACACAGAATGGTTCTCATTGGGTTTGTATTCATAATAGTCAGGATAAATATTATTTTGATAGTTATGGTATGCCACCACCTGTTGAAGTAATACAATTCTTACAGAATGGTGTTTATCAAACATTTCAAGTTCAAGAAATTAATTCTAAATGTTGTGGTCAATTATGTTTATATGTATTATTTCAACTCAACAATAATGAAAATTTTTATGATATCATTTTTAATCTAATATAAATGACTTATGTTGGAAAAGATGGTTCTATCTTTGGAAAATCCTCTCAGGATATTGATTTATCAAATTATTATACAAAGGCACAGGCTGAACGACAAAAATATAGTGTAAGTAAAAATATTAATATGAAGAATACTTATAAATTAATCAATTATCCAAACCCTGCAGATGCAAATGACTTAATTAGATTTAGTGATTTATCACAATATATATTTTTAAAGAAAACAGCACGTTTTGTTAAACAAGTAAAATTTACAACCACAACACCTGGTTATACTGACCATACACCTTTCCTCATTGAATTTAACTACCTGCTTACAATTGAATTTTATAAAGAAGGACATATAGTTAATATGCGAATTAATAAATGGGGGTACGATATGCCTGATTTAGGGTATAATTGGTCTTTTTCAATAAACATAGAAGACCTACATGATTTGAATCAGTCTCGTAAAGAAGAATATTATCCACTTGGTGAGGATATGGATTTATGTGGAAGTACAATTAATAAACAACAAATACATGGTTTTAAGAAAAGAAAAATATATGATAGTATAGCGATGGTTAGCATGACAAAGAAGGAAGGTCATGAGATAAGGATAGAAAGCCGAGGAATACAAACCGATTTGGTAGTGGGAAGATGGGGTGGTATTACCTGTCATAATATTAATCTCACATATATTTCTGATACATAAATGGCAGGAAGAAGACTACAAGAGAATTATAATTTTTGTATTCAAGGATACCTACAAGAAAAGGGTGCTCGGTATTACATACCTTATGATTTGGAGCATATACATGGGAATTTTGTCATAAAAAACTGGCCTTATACTGATATTGTTAAACCCACAAATAGAGACTTGTTTAAAGTATTAAATAAAAATGAACTTCTCAAAGTTATGAAATATAAAACTCTTTTAGAAATCGTCAACAAATCTTATTGGTATCCTATTATGAGAAAAATAATTATAGATACAAGAATATCTCAAAATCCAGATGAGTATATGTATAATATTCTTTGGGGTTTAAACTCAAGGGTAGCAAGGGATGAGGAAGGAGTTGAAGAAGAGAAGGAGAAAAGAGAGAAAAGAGAGAAGGAGGAGAGGGAACAAAGAGAGAGGGAGGAGAGGGAGATGGAAATCAGAGCGATTCAAAAAAGAGTGGATGTATTACAGCAAGAAGATCAATCTCAACTCACCGAAGAGGAATTTAAAGAAAGAATGAATGCTGTGAAAATATTGATATCAAAAATTGCTAAGATAAATGAGGAAGGAGTTAAAGAAGAGAAGGAGGAAAGAGAGAAAAAGGAGAAGGAGGAAAGGGAGAAAAAGGAGAAGGAGGAGAGGGAGGAAAGGGAGCAAAGAGAGAGGGAGGAAAAATATAAAAAGATGGAAATCAGTGAGATTCGTAAAAGATTGAGTGTATTAGAGCAAATAAATCAATCTCAACGCACCGAAGAGGAAATTAAAGAATTAACAACTCTTATGAAGATAATGGTTTCAAAAATAACAACGTCAATGTCTTCAATTTCAGGGAGGAGATTTAAACGAGAAAGTGGTGAAGAAGAAGAAGAAGGAAAAGATTATGTGATTGATGATGTTGGTGTCATTGACTTTAGTTAGTTTTTATTTGTAAATAAATGGAGGAGAGAGTGAAGGCATTCCTTAGGATTCTTTATGTTTTAAAAATAAAAAATTGAAATGTATATGTTGAAAACCAAAAAGGTTTTGATACTCTGTCGGAATTTTTCTGATAAATAAATATGAGTTATTGTCTCAAATGTAAAAAGAAAACTAAATCTAAAAATATCTCTTATGTTAAAGCTAAAAATAATAGAGTTTATCAAAAAGGAATATGTCAAGTGTGTGGCTCTAAAAAGTGCCAATTCATCTCTCCTAAAAGAGGAGGAGACATACAAAAGTTTCTGTCAGGAAGTAAATTTACAACAACTGGAATTCCAGGGGAATTACACCTTCCAGGGTATTCTTTCTGTGGTCCAGGAACAAACTTGGATAAAAGATTAGATGAGGCTGACAATCCTAAACCTTGGTCTAAACCTACAAATAGGGTTGAAGAAGTGTGTATGAAGCATGATATTGCTTATGGGAAAACCACTACGTTGACTGAAAAACATAAAGCCGACAGCGAAATGTTGTATAATTTGTCTTTGATACAAAATCCAACGTTGAGAGAGAAAGTTGATAGGTTTATTGTGAGAAATTTGATAAATGCTAAATTGAAACTTGGTCTTGGTTATTCCTCAAAAAACTATTAGGCTCTAATGATGTCATCAAGACTGAGGAGCTTTTGGCTGAAGAATTACACAAACCTATAATCACAAAGTTTAAAAGAAGGAAGGTTTATTCTAAATACACCGACCACATATGGTCCGCTGATTTAATTGAATTGAATAATGACAGGGGATACAGGTATGCTTTAACCGTTATTGATTTGAGGAGTAGATTTGCCTGGGTTGTCCCTTTAAAAAATAAAAGGGGTGATACTTTAATGTTAGCCTTTAAGCTAATATTTGATCGGGATAAAAGGAAACCAAAGAAGTTATGGACTGATGAGGGAACAGAGTTCTATAACAAAATATTCATGAAATTTCTTAAGGGGAAGGGTATTAAATTATACAGCACCTTTAATGAAGGAAAGGCAGTTGTTATTGAGCGTTTTAATCGTACTTTAAAAGAGAAATTATATAAAAAATTCACACAACTCGGTTCTCAAAAATGGGTGTATTTAATTCAGGATATTGTAGATAATTACAATAATACAGTTCATTCATCAACAAAATCAAAACCATCAGAAACATTTACAAAATTAGAATATGAAAAGGAGATTAATTTGAGAAAGCCCAAGTTCAAAGTTGGTGATATTGTAAGAATATACAAATGGAAAAGCCATTTTGAGAAAGGTTATACAAAGAGATGGACTAATGAATTATTTAAAATCGTTGATGTAATGGCTACAAACCCTTGGACCTACAAATTATATGATTTAAATGGAGAAGAAATCTTGGGTTCATTTTACTCACACGAATTACAAAAAACACAAGTAAGCAGCTAATACCCTTGAAAATAATAAATAAATAAATAAAATGTAATGGGGATACGTTTTTAAATCTGTGAACCCAAACACAGAATCCCACAACTTTTTAGTTGGGGCTTAACTTTTGTGTGTGTATAATGGGGATACGTTTTTAAATCTGTGAACCCCAAACACAGAATCCCACAACTTTTTAGTTGGGGCTTAACTTTTGTGTGTGTATAATGGGGATACGTTTTTAAATCTGTGAACCCCAAACACAGAATCCCACAACGTTTCAGTTGGGGCTTAACTTTTGTGTGTGTATAATGGGGATACGTTTTTAAATCTGTGAACCCCAAACACAGAATCCCTCAACTTTCCAGTTGGGGCTTAACTTTTGTGTGTGTGTGTATGTGTGAGTGAGTCATAATAATATACAAACCCTAACCCAACCCCATCCCTAACCCAAACCCATCCCTAACCCAAACCCATCCCTAACCCAACCCCATCCCTAACCCAACCCATCCCTAACCCAACCCCATCCCTAACCCAACCCCATCCCTAACCCAACCCCATCCCTAACCCAACCCCATCCCTAACCCAACCCAATCCCTAACCCAACCCATTCCTAACCCAACCCCATCCCTAACCCAACCCCATCCCTAACCCAACCCAATCCCATACCCAATCCCATCCCTAACCCAACCCCATCCCTAACCCAACCCTAACCCAACCCCATCCCTAACCCAACCCATCCCTAACCCTCACATTCAAAATCCCAACCCTAACCCAATCCCATCCCTAACCCAACCCCAACCCTAACCCTCACATTCAAAATCCCAACCCTAACCCAACCCCATCCCTAACCCAACCCCATCCCTAACCCTCACATTCAAAATCCCACCCAAACCCTAACATAATCTTTCTTTTCTTCTTTTTTTAAAATACGTTTTTTTTTTTTTTTTCCTCTTCCCTCCAATTCTGTCTTTCAAGGCTTTCAAGTTTGAAGAAGTAGAAATGGGAAGAAAGAATTTTCCAGCATTTTCTTCCTCGAACTTTCTTGATATTGCTTAAATCAAGCGTCATTAAATAAAGAACATTGTTCATTGCTTTAGAATCCAAAGAGTCTCCAAGAGGAACCCCACAGGTAGAGTCTCCAAAATAAAACCAACTTTCCAAGTTCCCAAGGTATAACCACATTCCTGTTGAGCCTCCAAGATAGGTATCACATTCCGAGTCATCAAAACAAAACCCCCATTCCGAGTCTCCAAAAATATAACCATCTTTCCAAGTCCCCAAGGTAGAACCACAATTTTCAGAAATATTGGGGGTTTCCGTGATAAGTCTCACATAGTATAACTGCGGACCATCAGGGAAAACTTCCCTTTCCCAATTTTTTAAGGTTTCTATGATGTGTCTCACATAGTATAACTGCGGACCATCAGGGAGAACTCTCCTTGCCCAATTTTTTAGGGTTTCTATGATGTGTCTCACATAGTATAACTGCGGACCATCAGGGAGAATTCCCATTTCACAATTTTTTAGGGTTTCTATGATGTGTCTCACATAGTATAACTGCGGACCATCAGGGAGAACTCCCCTTTCCCAATTTTCAGAAATTTGTGGGTCTCCAATGTATGACTTGTATTCTGGCTCATCAAGGTAGAACTTGTTCAGTGGGTTTTGTTTTGATAACTCACAACAAGTATCATCATGGTAAAACTCTTTTTCAGGATTTTGTGGATCTCCAAGGTATAACTCTTTGGCTGGGTCATCAAGGTAGAACTCGTTCTGGGGGTCTTGGTTGTTCAAAATGTCTTCAAACAAAAAAATAACTTCATCCCAAGTTGTGTTAAAAGCAGAATTTTCATTTCGTATCTCAGATACAATTTCCTGTGAAAGAAAATAACAATGTATTAATTTAATACAATATTTTTATTTGTATAAATCAAGCTCTATGAATATTAAAATAAACTTTGTTAACTCTTACACGAGTCTCATCTAAAAAAAAAAAAAATTAAAATAAATAATTAAATAAATAATTAATTAAATAAATAAATAAATAAATAAATAAACAAACTTACCTCCATTGATAAGAGGTTCGAGTCCAGTTCATCAATCTGAAGGTTGAGTTCTACACAGGTAGTAGGACTCCAAGGAATAGCAAAGTTATCCCATTCCATTTCGGCATAGTAGTCCATTCTCAAGTGAAGCAGAAAGCGTGTTTGAAAAAGCCTGTGTTGTCGGTGCCTTTTATAAGGACTGGGTGTGTCATTTCCTGTGGAAATTCCCTGGGCGTGTCTTAACTGGAAATGATGTGATGGGAATTCCCTGAAAATGATGTAATGTATTACCTGGAAATGATACAATGCTAAAGAGTTTATAAAGTGGGTGGGGCTTAGCAAAAAGTGGGCGGGGCTTCACAAAAAGTGGGCGGGCTTAACAAAAAGGGGCGTGGCTTACCAAAAAGTGGACGGAGCTTAACAAAAGGTGGACAGAGCCTACCAAAAAGTGTGTGGCACTGGAGGCGCTCAAACAAGAACATTGAGGGAGGTTTACCATTTTATCTTAGCTCAGTTAAAATATCTTAATAAAGAACCAAACTCAAACATATTTTTTGTTAATATATTAGATGGTGAAGAGAGTGGCAAGAGAATTAAATTATTTCCCACGCATAAACAAATATTTGTAGGGTCGTTGTTTGAGTGGGCCAAAGATGATTCACCAGATGATATTAAGAGTAAAAGGTTAAAAGGTCCATAAGGTCAGAAGGATCACAGGTTCACACAGAAGGACCATTGTTTAAGTGGTCTAATGAATAAGGATAACATGTCAAAAGGTTAGAAGGTTCGTAAAGTAGACTAGAGGCAAAATCTGAAAAGGGGCCTAGAAATCACTTTAGGGAGTACGGAATGTTAGGAGCTGGCATCCATGTCAGACTGTTAAAGTGGTTCATAGTGAACATATTTCAAGTGGATGCCCATCAAATTTGGCCTTTTTAAATATTATACAGCCAAAACCAAATGGCCGCCATTATCGAAAACTCCGAAAACTCCGGATTGTAATAAAATTACACAACTTTGTATTTATACAGGATAACAATGAAATTTGCTGTATTTGGACATATTATAATAATACACACATCTTCCTCAAACGATCTAAGTGATATTTTATCTATTTCTTTCCCTATGGAGAGACAAACATGAAAAAATGCTCTGAAAATCTAAGAAAATTACATCTTGATGCATTATATTGAGCTTGTACAAATGTACGGACATACTTTGATGAAGTTCGTTTGATTTCAAAAAAAACTGTGTTGGGATAATATTAACATCAGTCTTCGGTGGTGTAGTCCGAGTCATCTTGGGCACTGTTCAAAGGATTCCGACACGTTCCGTCAGCGCAACCACAACCAGCGGTACATCTTAGCTCCTTAAGACGACAACTGCATCTGTGAGATTCGCAATTCTTACACTGGCATTGTGTAAGCTTGAGGTAAACCTCTGGAAATGGTTTATCACTCATCAAATGAGGAAGTATATTTCCAGTTGTACCGTCCTTGTTCCATCCATTTCCCACCGGAGAAGATATATCTGGTTGTGCGATCAGTGAAGAGAGCCAAATTGTACACTGATGGTGTGCTCGCTTGATATGCAGCTTCAGAGAAGATCGGGTTGGTGGCAACTTCTCTGGTTCTTTGTGACCTTTGAGGAACATTTTGAAACGCACGTCATTGATGTTTGTGTTGTTATCATTGTTTGAATACAGTCTGCAGATGAAGCTCTCTACATCTGTCAGTGTTCTTTCAGTAAGTGTGCCGCGTCCGAGCCCGTCCAATAAGGGACAGTTCTTGATGAACGTTTTCCATGCTATTGTTTTGCCAATGCCACAAAATTGACTGACTGTGTCGCAGCCCGAGAGGGCATGGAATGCTGGAAGATTGTGGCGGGGAGCTGGATCAAGGTCTACAGCGTGCACAGCAACAAAGCTCCGTTGCTTCGCTGTTCCCGTTTGCAACCAAAGCTCTCCAGATAAGTCACTGGCAAAGTGAACGAGGAGAACAAGGACGTCTGTGTCCCTGGAACAAATGATCAGACGCTCAAACCCAAGATCTGTCACAGACTTGGCGTGTAACAATATTCTGGTATCAGCTTCATCGTGGTTTGATTTGAGGGAGTTGACGTCCGTTCCACGGGATGACTCAACCGCCGTTCGGTCATGGAATCCGCCAGATGTCACGACTTCACGATTCGGTTGAGTCGACCTTGCTTGACGAATGAGCTCCATGCTCAAAAAGTGTTCCAGGTCTTGCTTGTTTTCTGGGAGGTCAATAAATTGCCTCCAGTTGACGGGTAATGGCACATCCCTGTTGTCCACTTTGCGACGCATTGGCCGGGTTTTCCCGGTCCGTAAAATCCGAGTGGTGTCCTTGATGGTATGTGCTTCATACCTATCAAACACAACGTCAACTCTGGAGCAAGTGTCACTGAAGTGACTGAAGACAGAGGCTACGAACCGGTCTGCGAGTTGTCCAAAATTGTGGGCATTTGCAGGTTTGCCGATTGCTTGAACAAGTGCCTGGCCATCGATGATTACACACGTTTTCAGATTTGCTGTCGGCGGCTCTTTCTCTACAGTTGTTCTTGTCTGAAGGATATTTCCGAGAGCTGCTTTGTTTGTGGATCGCATTGCTCCGGATGTGTCTGCATAGAGGAACCGGCGAAAGTTCATGGCTGAGGATTTCCTTCAGGTCCACCTCGCGTCCAGCTTCTTTTGAAACAAGCAAGCGTTGAAAGAGGTTACGGTCTGCTTTGACGAGTTTTTGTTTCAGAGTCGAATTTTTGTTCTGGACCTGATACATGCTTTTCAGCGTCAGGCTTTTCGACTGTCTGAGCTTGTCATGGAATCCCACTTTTTTCGTGATGAGACGTAAGCCCACAAATTCTTTCAATTTGTCTTGCCCTTGTGCATGTGCTGTCAGAAGACATTCCGTTATTTGAGGAGAAGCTACATCTCGAGTGGCCAGGCTAACGACAGCTAGATTTTGGTGTTGAAAAATGCCGAATTTCTTCAGTTGGTCGACAATCTTCTGAACATCTTCCTTGTCCCGCTTTAGTCTTGAGGGTCCGGCTTCTTTTACATAAGAAGGGTTGTAGTCTTCATCTGTAGCATGCATGTCCAACATGGCGCTTGTGTCGTCTACTATTCTGCTCCGTTCGTTGAATGTGAGGCACCATTGATCTCTTGCTCCTTCTGATCTCGTTATTCCTACAAGACCACCGGCAACTTTGCCGACTTTGTTGACGTGCTCTAAGGCTTGATCCGTCGATAGCTGATTGAATGTGTTATTGGTTGTCTTGACCACAAAATTTCCATTCATGAACTCCTGGTGAACATCGGGGTGGCTTGTTTCAAGGATCATAATGTCAGCAAGATAAACTGCCCCCCAGCGAGTGTAGTTTGCGTGGTCATACTGAGCAAACCAGGGTAACATTGCAGCAAAGGACGATTTATGTAGGTTCCAATTTCCAGTTCTCTCTGCACGCAGGAACAGCAACAAGATGGAGATCATTTTGATGTACGTCACCCAAAATCTGGTAGTGGGTGGTTGTGTCTCTTGGAAGTCGTCCAACAGTCTTGTTATTCTGGAGTGCTGAACTGCGTCGTTCAGTGCTTTGACTTTGTTGCTGGTCACATCTCGCTCATTGTGTGCTTCCAAAGCTTCTACGACGTGGACTGATAATGTTTGGAGCTCAACTTCTTCTACTTGGTAAATCCCTCCCCCCAAGCTAACATAATGAAAACCCCGAAGAACAATTCAGATCCCCAAGAAATACAAAAGAATTGACAATCCTGAACATCAGGCAACACTGACGCTGAACGGAAGCGGAAACACCGGAAGTGAAGCTGACCTGATAACGAGGCACTTCCGGCCGCGCCCAACATGGTGGATACGAACAGAAAATACGTGAATCTTTCCATAAATGAGTTTCAAGTTTGTGAGAGGTTTAACGCCTAATGATTTGGTGAAATTATGTTTTAAACACATATGCTAAAATCACATTATGCTAAAATAATTTATTATATAATAAATGATTTTAACATGTGATTAAAACATAATATCTTTGCATCAATATATTTAGGACAATTCATATATTTAGAACAATTCATAGGTATCAATGAGATACAAATGCAACATTTCAGAACCATATTTTTGGTAAAGGTTAACATATTTTTCTTAATAGTCAAATCTGACTATTGTATATAAATATGCACATAACTTTATCAAATATGTATAGTTTGGCATGATATTTGCAGGACATCTTACTGGTATCACTGGAGTAAAATATACCAAACTACACAAACATACCCACAGTAAAAGTCAAGATAAGTCGCGTGATTTGAAAATTAACAGAGTTCAGCTTTGAGATTTTTTGTACATTTTTGTGACTGATCTGTATATAACTTTATCAATTCGTTATGGAATGGCCTAATACTTCTTGGACACTTTACTGGTATTGCTGCGATGATATATGTCAAATTGCAGAACCACAGCTTCAGTACAACTGAAGTTATCAGACATTTTCTAAGTTATACATTTTCTATTTGTCCGGCCATTTTGTTTTTGGTATAAAAAAATTAAAAAGGCCCAAATCAATGGGCATCCACCTGAAATATGTTCAGTATGGGTCATATTAACTAGCTGACATGGATGCCTGCTCCTAACATTCCGTACCCCCTGAAGTGGAATTTGAACATTTTTCCACCAGTCTAAAGAACAGGGTGAGAGAAATAGAGGTGTTTAAGGGCAATGAGGGAGGGGAAAAATTAACATGTAAGTCAATGGGAAAATGAGTGTCCCAGAAGCAACATATATACACTACTCACCCCCTTCCCCCTCCCACCCTCCTCCCCCTCCCACCCCCTTCCCCCTCCCATCCCTCCCCATCCGCCCCTCTTCTCCCCTCTCCCCCTCCCCACCCCCCCTCTTTTCCCCTCTCCCCCTCCCCCTCCCCCTCCCCCCTCTTCTCCCCTCTCCCCCTCCCCCTCTTCTCCCCTCTCCCGTCCCCTCCCCCCCTCTTCTCCCCTCCCCCCCATTTCCCTCCCCCCCCTCCCCCCTTCCCTCCCCTCCCCCGCCCGGCAATGCCGGGAACTTCTGCTAGTCTAGGAATAAGGAAGAACGCTATTGAAAATTGGGTCGCCACGTCAAAATCCAAGATGGCCGCCACCATATATATATGTCTGAACCTTGTGAGCAAAATATCTTGAAAAATAAACGAAATACTAACTTCTTAGTTAGGTCCAAAACTTCAATTCCGTGACCATTTTCTGGCTAGTAAGGTTTGACGATTGATTTGACTTCTATTGACATTTTATAACAAAAATAGCCTCTATGTCCCTCCCAAAAATCCCGGCATTTTTCGCCAGAGGCCAGAATCCAAGATGACCGCCGGCACTATCTTGAAAAATTAAGTTTTGAACCAGAACACCTAGAATCACGTACAAAGACACTTTTTTGGGTAATTTGACCACGAGGATTCCGAATCTGACATTAGTTTGACGTTATAACATTATTTTGACCCAGAAATCCAAGATGGCCACCATCCAGTAGAGCGAAAATGCAACTTTTGTACTTAAACATGTTAAAGAAACTACCTCCATAAGGATATCTTGCAGTAAAGTAATTGATGATTGCATGACAGGTAAACTCATTACACTTCAAAATAAGCTATTTTTAATAGCTGTGACTTGAACAGTTTTCAAATGAAGTAATTAATCAATATGACCTTTAATTATATGATTAGTCCGAATCAGAGCATTCTGCTTCACTAGAATCTGAATCATCAGATTCCGATTAATCTCCCCGCCTTTGTACATCATCATCTCGCTCCTCATTCCCCTCCTGGCTCTCATCTTCCTCACTCTCTTCAGCTGGCCCTGGTGCAGGTAGATGTGTCGGGAGAGCAGGTTGCATGTGGCGGACAGGGCGACAGCGACCACCCACCAGCTCCCAGCCATGTCCGAGTGGCGAGGGGTGGTGTTTCTTGGAGGGATGATGCACAAGATATGCCAAGTAGTTTGCTCGGAGGCAGTGTTGGCGTCGGCTGTCTGCATCTGGAGGGAGACGGATAAATGATTTGTTTTTCAGTGTCTTCCACTTTGCTGCACGGGCCTTAGCCATGGTGCTACTCTTTTCGTCGCCATAGATGACATGTCGTGTGAACTGGAAGAGCTCCTCTAGCACCTCCTCCTCAAGGTCAAGGCTATCTCCACACAGCGAGAGCTGCCGTCGAGCCACAGGGCTCTTCGCCACCCGGTCATACACCAACTTCTTACCCTTGCCATAGAAGCCTGAGTTGGCATCACAGCCTGTCATACAGTGCAGCTGCACAATACAGTCTGCCATCTCGTCATTAACCAGGCCATGACATAAGATAGTCTCCTTCTTCCTCTTGATACAGAGCTTTTCGGGCAGCTACTGCGAGATGACTGCTGCCGCGACATAGGCATCGGTATCAGCGGTATCAATGACAACAGGGCCACTGTAGCCTGATTCACGCAGAACTGCGTAAGCAGAAAAGAGGACAGTATCAGCCTCAGACTGGTCAAATCTGTAGTTCTCCATTGGTTGCTGGGTTGACAAATTGGTGCAGTGGGAGCCAACAGAGTAGACAATCTCTGCATCAACACTCTCTGCAAGGTCTGTCAGGTAGGTGCATATCAGCTTTTGCATCCGCCCCTTGTTGCTGATGCTACATAGAAGTGTTTTGAATGCTTGGGCAGAAGGGAAGGGGTCATTCAATTTCATGTAGGTGTTGGGTATATGTGCCTTACCCTGTACCCGCAGGTCTCGCTCGTCATCTTTAGTAGAGTATGGTGTGTCATATGGGTCATTCACACAGAAGATACGTTCAGCATCACCATGGCGGGCAAGGATGATGGAAGACACCTTGTGGACATAGTCTGACCACTTGTATGGGGTGCCATGTTGCGTCTGTCGATCCTCTGCTGATGGAGTTGCCATCCTCCAAATCATGCCCATGTCGATGAGAGCAGTGTAGGGTTCCTGCAGATCTACAGATTGCAGAGAGAGTTTCTGGATGAGCTTACTCTTCTGTGTCTTCCTGTATGTTCCGTTGGAGTTGAATAAAGCCACACACTCCTCAACAACACGATGTTCCAGCAACTCAGTGAGGTCCACAAGATGACTGACCTCAACCAGGTTGATCACTGCCTTGAGAGCATTCTGCTCCATTTCAGCAGCTCTCGTTTTGAGTTCCTCCCTGGGCTTCTCCGTGTCTGGCATCTTGGCAAATGTCAAGCGTTTACTCAGAGGGACAGGTGCATGAAGGGAGGTATTCTTACTGAATACCCGCTCCTGCAAGAAGCTGGTCAACTTTTCCTCCCCTGCAGCATGGGCAGAATTGAAGTCCACAACGAGCTCATTAGAGGCAGGCATGGCTGACTGTAGGGTGCGGAGTGTGGGTGAGGATGGGTCGAATGGAAAGGAGTCAAACTCATGTATGCAGGCTACCAGGTCCTGCACGCACTGCTCATCTTCTCGCATTCGTTTTGGGCCACATTCAATGTGCTTCCCCTTGGCTTTTTTTCGGTTGGCCAGGGCATTATGAGTCGCCCGGATCTGGGCTACATTGTTCACATTTCTGGAGTGCACCAGCAGCTGCTTCTCATTCTTGAGGATGGAGAGCCAGCCAGACTTCATTTTGCTGCCCTTGTTCATGGTGCATTCGATCCACATGTCCCAGGCCAAGTTGGAGTAGGGGTTGCCTGTGATGGACTGAGCGAAGTCAGTATGAAGGAAGGTGACCTGATCAGCAGGGAGATTTGTCAGCATTGCCCAGAAGTCAGATAGCCACCTCCCGTACCTATTGTTGTCGTACGCTACCATCCATGGCAGCATGGCGCGCAGAGAGCTGACGTACTCGTCCCAGTTACAGATATGGACTGCGTGGACATTCTGCATTAGTGCATCTGTCATGGACAGGAAGTCCCTCCAGTAGTCTGCCATGTCACTGGCCTCCACATGGATGAATAAGTTAGTGATAAGGCTGTCTAGGTCAGCATCCTCCTCCAGTGCTGCATGAGCAGCAGCACGGGATTCTTGGGAAAGACTAGTATCTCTCAGAAACTCGAGGTTCTCCCTCGTCTCATCAGCCAGGCAGGGCACGGCTCATCAGCCAGGTCAGCCTACATGATTTATGGATACATTGTCTGCCGGGACCATTATCCCAATTGACTGTTGCATAAACGTCTCCGAACTTGTCAAGACCGCTCCATAACGGGGCTTTTTTCTTGAGATTTTCCCAACTCTCAACGGAGGTAATGACATCAGTGGCTTCATTGCAAAGCCCGCCACACTGGAGGACACACGGAACGGTGGACATTCTCTTGACAGCTATCTTCTGAATACTGCGCTTCTCAGTGCCGTCTCATTCGCTCGTATACTCCCTGGAAAGACAGAAATAAGTATATGACATTACACACACAGACAAATAAAAAACAAGAAAATAGCAATTCACTAATCAGGACCTCAATTCCGTGGCCAGTATAGATTTAGCCAAAATAATGTGTTAATTCATGATCATATGTTCTCCCATTTAAAAGTTGCATTTTCGCTCTACTGGATGGTGGCCATCTTGGATTTCTGGGTCAAAATAATGTCATAACGTCAAACTAATGTCAGATTCGGAATCCTCGTGGTCAAATTACCCAAAAAAGTGTCTTTGTACGTGATTCTAGGTGTTCTGGTTCAAAACTTAATTTTTCAAGATAGTGCCGGCGGTCATCTTGGATTCGGGCCTCTGGCGAAAAATGCCGGGATTTTTGGGAGGGACATAGAGGCTATTTTTGTTATAAAATGTCAATAGAAGTCAAATCAATCGTCAAACCTTACTAGCCAGAAAATGGTCACGGAATTGAAGTTTTGGACCTAACTATCTAATCTGGTGTGTGGGTGTATCTACGCATAAGGGAGAACGCTATTGAAAATTGGGTCGCCACGTCAAAATCCAAGATGGCCGCCTTGCGTCGTCCACTTTGTCAACTCGCATCACTTCACCGACGGGGGACCGAGGCGTAACGCTTGTTTTATTTTATATAATCGCTCAATAGTCCCTAAGCCTTTTTTAATTAATGACAGTTATATACAACTACACATTTGCATAAATAAATACAAAACAATCACCAGACATTTGAATACAAATAAATCAAACAATTCCAGAAGTGTACTAAGTTGGTAGTACGGCTTCTTCTTCCTGATGTGCATCACACTTAACTCAGAAACGTGATGAACGCCACATTCATAAACCAGCATATTGTTATGAAAACGGGGACGGCGCTCCCCTTATCAAGGGGGGGTTTAATCCCCTTTCTATTTTGCACTGGCCGTCTCTGATCCTGAAGCTACCCCGCTCCCCTGTGGGGTGGGATTGGCCACGGTGATTGGTCAAGGGATTCCCGTACACCTCCGCCAATCCCTCCACAAGGCAGGTGGGTAACTCCGCTCGAAACCACGGACAAGATGGTATTTGCCGAGCGGGTTAGCAGTCCGAAGTTCGAGCCATTAACAGAGAACTAAACCCGATCCTGAGCGTTGGCCGAATCGTGCCACGTATATCAATTGGTAAAAGACAAAGACGATCGGACGAGAATGAAGAAGACAAAGGTAGGAAGAACAGGTATTTATTAATTACTATTTACACAACCAAAGAAAAGAAAGAAACGAAGGTAATTTACAGTGAAAGATAGGAGACACAGGGCAGCTTATACTTACACAGGCTTAACTTATACCCAGGACAGAACAAACAAGACAAACTCACGTACACAAAGGATAGTATGGCAGGGATGGATGGCTGGAAGGGAGAGAAGAGTCCGTTCAGGATGGCAGGCTGGAGGCGAACGGCCGCCGACTCCTCTGCAATCTGGTTCATGCGCAGCAGCGCGTCAGAGCTTCGCGCGCAGGGGGTGTTCCAAGCGGCGTTTCCCTCAGGCCTCATACATCCTCCGCCTCATGCGTTCTCTCTCCACTGCTTTGCCTGCCCACCTCTTTCCACAGAAGCACTCCTCAGAACTCTCTCACTTTTGTTCAGTGCACCTCCCTCAGAACTCAGCTCACCTCTCCACAGAACTCTGCTCACCTCTCCACAGAACTCTGCTCACCTCTCCACAGAACTCTGGTGGGGGCTCCGCGCAACGGGTTATATAGCGCCACACCCTGGAACGTTCGCGAAACTGCTTGATCGTTCTCTCTCCGCCCTCTCAAGCCAAACCCACTCATTCTTGGTTGGTTGATCGGGGCTGGCTGACTCCTCCTCTTGATGACGATGGGTGGGCCACGCCCTTGTTCTCCGAGTTGGAGCACATGGCAATGGCGGCGAATGCAGTTGGTAATGGAGGTAATGCAGTTGGTAATGGGGGATCTACCTTATTTGATTTGATGCAACGCAAGATCAACTAGTGGAGACACAGCCTTAACTGAAACACAAAATAACGACATAACTATTGAGAAGGTCCTATGATTTGCTACGTGGTGCGGTGGACTAACTAAAATGCGATCAATTAACAGCCAATTAAGGGGAAATGTACACAGGAAATTCACTACTAAATTTACAAAGTGAAGGTTCTAAAAACCGTAACAATATGAACCCCCTTCCTCTCCTGCCTCCCCCCCCCTCCCCTCCACCCCTGCCCCCTTCCCCCCAACACCAGGTACTTCTGCTCGTATATATATAATTACCTCCGTGCTGATCCCCCTTCGTGCTGTCTACCGGATCAATCCATACGCCACGCGCAGGAACTGCCCGAATCAGCGTCCGCACGTCCTCCTGGTATGAGTCTAACCGGTGTGTGATTCACCCTGTGTGCGAGTGTGTCAGGCGCCTGTGTTGAGAATCGATAGGTAGGAATTTATGTTAAGTCTGCTTCTCGTCCTTTATCTGTGCTTTTTGTAAATAAAACGTGTACATTGTATTTCCTCTCGACCTGCCCATGTGCGTCCTTTTCCCCCATTGACCCAGCATCGTTAGAACCGAATTCGGGTGCTCGATTAGGTCCCTAGATCACGCAGGGTAAAACCGCGACCCACACCGCTTGACCTGCTCGGCGCACTTGATTGAAATAGGTGTGGGATCGCGAGGGGTTCAATTCCTGGTCTTCCCGGCCACATGGTCTCGAAGGTATTCGGATCACGGTTGATAACCCTTCGGCCCGTGGTTGGGGCATTGGCGATTGGAGTTGCTCCTCAACCCGCCAGGCGTGAGTTTCATCGCGATTGATGGCTCTTGGACCCGGTGTCTGTGGGGGAACGGGGTCTTAACCCCTCCCCTTAGTACGTCGACAAACGGGATCCGCAACAAAATCCCACTCCTGACACCAGTTTTGTTGCAGGTGTGCCGAGCGGATTCTCCGAGCCTGTATGCTGTCGCGTGGACGGCTCTCAGTTAAGACAGAGCGTCCACGGATGGAATAGAGCTTAGTTTGAGGCATTTCCAATTCAATGGTGGATCGACACACGAGCCGGGGGATTGGGGGAGGATGCCGCGGCTTGCCTGTCAGTCCGACGATGTCTTCACCCTTTGAAAAGAACTCACAAACGAAAACGGAATTAAAGTTGGTTGGGGAAATAATACAAGGATTTATTTAATAAATATCGGGACAGGACAAGAACGCGTCGGTAAAAACTAAACCCCCCCCAAAGAGCGCTCTTATACACGGACTTCGAACTACACACAAATGGGAGAATGAAATAAAGAAAATGTTGTGGTTCGAGTGTGGTGCGTCTTATCTTCGGGCTTCCGCTTCCGGTCCGGTCTGAAGAGGACGCAGGCGTCACATGCTCGCCGCTTCTTCGACTGGGCCACTGTCTGTGGCTTGCTTTTTTGGTGGTCGTGCGGATTTTTTGGCCATTGAGTCTGCCCTCCGCATAGTCCCGGCTCTGCTCCCTGCTTCGCCTACCCGGCTCCTTTGCCTGCTCGCTGTTTCCTCGGGCACGCTCTCGTGGGTTGTGTCCTTCGCAGCGGTGTGGCGGCGGTTTTCCCGCCGTGATCTTGATTTGTAGCGGCGGCGGTTGATTGCCGCTGCATTTCCCGCTTTGCCGTGATCAACCTTGGCCTCATGATCGTCTCTTTGCTCCTGTCTGCCCTCTGCTTGGTCCCGACTCTGCTCCTGGCTTCACCTACCTGGCTCCTTCGTCTCCTTCGTTTCCTTGGGCCTGCTCCCGTGCGTTGGGACCATTGTTTCACCTCCTCAACCTTGGCCTCGTGCTCGCCTCTCCGCTCCTGCCTGGCATGGCTCTGCGGTACTCCGCCGCAAGGCTCCTTCTGCTCAATACCCGCTCCACCCCATCATGCATCTCTGCCATCAAATCAAATGGACTCCTCCGACGACCCAGGTACATTCACCGTGGCTCCGGTCGTAAGTTTGTAATATGTACAATCAGGTCACTCCATCCCCGTCCTCTGGTCGGCTCAGCGCACTCCCACTCATCGTCCCAGCGCACCTAGTCACAGCAACGCACAAAATCGCACCTCCTGCCTGCGAACCCTGGCTAAATCACCTGAATTCATCCCCGCTGTTCAAAACAACATCAAGCTCACCCTGTTCAACACCCGGTCCCTCAACAACAAATGCCTCATCCTCAACGACTACATCCTGGATAACAAACTGGACTTTCTCTGTCTCACCGAAACCTGGCAACAACCACTGGACTACTACACGCTCAACCTCACCACACCCAATGGATATTCCTATGTCAATAAACCACGCTCGGAGGGCCGAGGTGGTGGAATTGCCGTTATCCACCGTCAAGACATCAGGACCAGCCTCATCCCCATCGCCTCATCCTCATCCTTTGAACACCTGGCTTTTAAACTCTCTGGTCGCACGCAGTCAGTCATGGCTGTCGTCTACCGCCCTCCCAAACCACACCCATTATTCCTGTCTGACTTCTCCTACTTTCTGACCCAGCTATGTTCCCTCTCCCCCTCAATCCTCCTCCTTGGTGATTTCAATATCCACATGGAGATTGTCAGGGAATTTACTGGGGGACTCACAGGACTCCAAAGACCGGACACAGGTTACAAAAGGTCTCGTTTATTAAACTGTATTCACTTCATCCAATTACCAAAATGATACCGCATAATATAATGGATCAGGTTTAACTCTTTTCGCTGGTCCTTCTCTCCATCCGACACTCCCGTTCGGTCAGCGCTTCACGTAGCAAGTACTCGTTCATTCCATCGTTCCGTCGGGCAGGGCTTCTGAGGACCAGTGTACTTTACTCAACGTTTGCTCTCGTTATATCGCCAAACTGGACTTAATCTCCTCTCCGCTAATGTCCCGGGGTCATGCATCGCACCGAGTCCTGGCATCAGCTCGCTCCCCTCCTGCTGTGTAAATGGAAATCACAGCAGGGGGGGGTGCTCTAGCCTGGGGCCTTGACCAGGTGTTTCAAGAGATTACATTGTTCATACACATAAAATGTATCTGCTTTGTTACCAGGTTAATTAATAAGTTACCAGGGCCAATCAATATGTTACACTGAGTTACACTTCCACAATTCCCTCATCTTTTTGTTTTTGTTTATATTAACCATTAATCTAAACATCAATATAAGTAAACAATCAATCACTACTAGTAAACATCATTACAAGTATAAGTAAATAATCAATCACTACTAGTAAACATCATTACAAGTATAAGTAAATAATCAATCACTTTGGTAATCAAATTCCCTTAGGCATACACCGTCATCCTGCAAGAATCACAAAACATTTCGTTGGTCATTGACTTCTTCCATATCGTTCAATCTATTGCATTTGCATCACAAATATATTTTCAAAACAACACTTCACCATCACCAAGATACAACAATTTCACTTCATTTTCAAGTTTTGTAAAGCATCTGCACCATCTGGCACAAAAACGTTTGCCTCCACACAAATGTTGACTTTGTTTGAAAGGAAGGGCTGATCACTTGTGTTTGAATCCAGGTATGAAACATTTTCTCCTAATGTCTTCATAGCTCCTGCACTACTTCGTGTAGGATTTCGCTGTTGTGGTAACACTGCGGAGTCATAGACTGACCCTTCTCTCCATGTAGCATTCTTGCCACTTTTTGCTGTGAACCATAATGATTCCTTGAACAAGGCCTTCGCCCAGTTGTAGTCGACTTGCCTCTTCCCTCATTATGAGTGGGCAGCAAGTATTGGTGTGACGTTGATTGGCCAGCAAGATGTGGAACAGGGATGCCGGATGCATCCACAATGATGTTGGGACCATGGTGTTCAGGTCATTCATGGTCCTTACCAGGAGCAACCAGCAGAATCGTGCACAGCTGTTGTGACAAGGGCACAGCCGTTTTTTGCAGCTCCATGCTGGTTCCCCGGACGTTGGTGAAGTAATAACATATGTCCCCGCATTTCACAGAGGTTGCAGGTAAAATGTCGTTGTCCTGCAACTTCTGATGTGGTGAATGTTCGAAGTCTTCGAACAAGAGTAAGTGATCGCCTTTCTTTCATATGTTGCAGTGTGATCCAGGCAAATGGTCACATAAATTTCCTTGGTGAAGGTAAGCATTCATCTCCAAGTTACACGGGAGAATGTCTTCATCATTCTTTGAGAAAGAGGGTGTATGCCACGATTAACTTCATTTTTTAGCCACAAATTTTCTTTCTCGAACTTCTTCCCAATTCCGTTAGCACTCCCTTCAAAATGTGATCTCGTCTTATCCTTATGCTCAGTCACATCTGAATCTGCTTTCCACACACACTGAATCAGATAGGGTACATCTTACCATGAAATCAGCATAATCATGTATATCTTCCGACAGTTTCACATTCAACAATTTGTTGTTTTTCCTTAACACAAAAAGTTATATTCATTTATATGCGTCACACAAATAATATTCAATCAGGTATGTATTTTATTACTAAACTAAGAATAGCATTGTATATGATTACAATCACAAACGGGAATACCTAATTCCCAACAACAATTTTCCCAAACCAACAAATTAAGCATAATGTATTACCATAATTCCTCTCCACTTTTTCTTTTCCTTTTTTTTTTTTTTTTTTTTTTTTTTTTTTTTCCTAACAGTGTGTCACTCGTGGTGATATGAGTTCATTGATATTGTAATTGACACAACTCATAACATTGTCGTTATGCCATTATCTTAATTCTACTGTTTATGTCGCCATAAAAGTCTTCCTTTTCTGGTTCCACATTTCTTTCCTCATTTGTCACTTCATGTGTTATCATCGTGTTGTTGGTTACCTTATTCAAACACACCGTCACTAAGGCTTTCAAGCAAGCCACCACTAAAATAATTGCCAATATAACTACTAAACCAACAAACAAGTCTGCTACTCCTTGTATATATTCATACCTATGACATAGTTATATGTCGATGACATTTAACATTATATACCAAACTAACAAGCTTCCTAAAAGGTAAATAAAGAAAATCCCTTAATATGTAACATAATCAGATTATTTGTCTTACCCTGATCCCCCTATCTCCCGGGGTTGAACTCAATCCCCTGATCATGAGTGTAGTTGTGATACATTTTTCACTCATGTTGTATTAATATTAGCAGGTAATTGTATGTCATGTAGGCAAATAAATGTCACTATCCCAAGTAGGAATATCACATGTTGAAAATGTAATGTTTATCAATGCAAGGGGTGTTAAAATGTAATTCAAATGACTGTAAATCACTACTATCATTTATCTACCACTGAATGTTCTGCTGGGCTGCTAGGTGCAGCCTCATTTTCTGTGGGATCGTCCACCTTAGCCCCATGTGCTTGTTTGCAATGAGGGGCATGAATCCAACTTTCTATTTTGGGTCCATCTTTTTTTTTTCTATTCTTATCAATCTCCTATGGTTTGTCATTTCGTTCCAAGATACCGCAACCAAAGGTTTTAACCAAAGCTCTACCAAACTATTTCCAATTTGAACAAAAAATGCCAGTGAAACAATGATTCGAAGAATTAACTTCAAGGGGTCAATAAATTTATTCTATAGCCAGATCTAATTTTCCCATCCAATAGTTTGCCTTGCCACATGTCATATTATAACACCTTAATAAACCTTCGAAAAATGTTTCCCATCTCAACAAATTTCCTTTTTTACAAATAGCCATGTGTAACTTACGTATTTAACTACAATTTCCTCTCAATTTGTTTGGCCTAACTGGCCGCAACAGTGGCTGCCAGCATGCAGTACCGTTTTTATCTACCAAGGAAGTGTTCCACACAAGACCTCTACCAAAATGTTGTTTGTAAAAAACACATCTGGGATTTCTGATTACATGGATGCACACTCTCAGGACATTTTCAGGCTGCTGTTAACAATCCACTACGATGACTTAATTCCTTTACCCACAATCAAATAATTAGTACAAATTGAGGATATTATCCCTATCACATTCTTTTATAGATTCATTATGTTGGATCTAATTTTTTCCCAATAATTTTCCACTGCTGTAAGGCGGAACAATAGCTCTCATAAGTCTTAGTAATATCGTACTTAATTTGCCCAGCAGAGAATAATTTATTTACTATCCTTTCTCATCTGTTAACCAGTGACTTTGTTTAAACTCCAGAACTGAAAACCCACAATAGTTCAAACCAGCAAAATTTTCTTTACTATTTTCCCATATCATCTATGCCTAAAACACATCCATACATACAGCACAATTTATATGCTGATAAAATTCAAAAATTCAAAAATTCAAAAAAATGGAATCCCAAAATTACTCACAATTTTACTATTAATTAATGGCTGCTCATAACCCAGCACATCAAATTTTTTATATTCCATTTCCCTTGACAAAAGAGATAATGTTCATAATCAAATTATATTTCTATTTTATTTTACGGATTCTCTGGATATTCAATCCCATCCACATATCCCAATCCCATCCACATAAAACTATCCATTTCCAGACAGGCACACTGTCGGTGTCAACAATCTTGTAAGATTGATACACAAAAACACACACACACATGCATTATGCATATTTGTTTGCGTTGGAACCATTATTTACAGATCAGATGGGTGTCAATTTTATTTCAATTTCATAAAATTTGTCAGTCAAATCCAAAATGCTTATAGACAAATAAACCAAAAGTCCATTCTTAGAAAACCCTTATGATGTCACATTGAAATTACCCTTTCAGCCTTCACAATAATCTATCCAAATTTTGACTACACACCCATTTGCATGTCAGTCGACCATTGACCTATCAATCGTGCGGAACAATAGTCCGAAATTCCCACCTGATCATCATGTGACTCTTGTCACTTGGTTTGCCAAAAAAATTGCAACGCAATTGTTCCAAACTTTGTAAATTTAAAATTGCTGTGCCCAAAATAGAAGATCCAATTTTGGCATTTGATCAATTAATTATTAATTTGTTTAACAAGCAAAAAGAAAAAATGAATCATTCTTGCTCTGAAAACTTTTCAGACACAAGAATCATCGACAGTTATTCATGTTTGTCCAGTAATCGAATCTGTTGAGGCCAATCATCATTTGGGATTTGCAGCAATGAAGGCCTAATCATTGTCTGAGGTACCGGTAAGCACTGGTACCCTTGATCTTGGTTTGCCCCATGACCTTGTCTTCCTGTTGACATACGGACATCTTCTTCTCCAATGTCCCATCTTTCCACACTCGAAACACCGGTTTCTGTCGTTGTCTGATCTGTGCACCTGTGCACTTGTATTGCTGGGCTGCATCTCTACATCCCTGAGTTGCCACTGCAATCTCTCGTTATCTCCTGAAACACGAAAAAATTCTCTGTACCGTCCTTTTTGGGGAGACAACTGGAAATCAGATGGGACAACTGTGACTTTCATTCCTAATTTCGAGGGCAGTTGTGCATTTGTCTCCTCCACTGTATCCTGTATCCTTTTTATTTTAAGTTCTAGTTCCGTTATCCGTTCTTGCTGTTCCCGTTGTCTGGATTCACCATCCCAAAGATGGAATGCAAGCCAGTCTACCGTTAGATTCTGTCTCTTCCTGGCTTTCAATCTTTGTTCCAATCTTTCCAATCGACTTCGCTCAAATGTACCATCTCTTGGAAACTCCTCATCATGTCCCTTTGTCCACAAATACCAATTCTCGACCTGCCTTATAGCTTCGGCACCATAACGGTCGTACATATGATGTGTACAAGTACCTTTTTGTGGAATCTCTGGTTGTCCTTGTGTGTTCTTGCAGGCTCCATTTCCCATTCTGCCTTTTATCAAAGTAGCGTTGGATGTGTTGTAGCTTGTTCCAGGTTCCTCTAAAGCTTCACTCGTACCTCCAGGAAGGATCTCTCCACCTGTTCGCACGGTGATTTCCAGAGAATCTCCCTCAGCTGTGGCTTTTGCACAATCCAATCTCACAGATCAGTATTTGCAGATGAGCCGGAGGGTCAGTATGAAGTGGGTGAATCCTCAGGTGTCCGCTCTGTTTGACGGGGAAATCACACAATGGTAACCGCACATATATATCTGTATATAAACTCACCACCTTGCTCAATTTTCCCAGGTTGTCTCCACATTGATAATATCTCGCAAAGATATCAAAGCTTCTTTCTTGAGACCGCATTTTCATCAATCAAACAATCAATATATTCAATTCAATTTATTCAGTTCAATTTATGCAATTAAATTCAATCAATTAGATTCAATCAATTAACAATTCAATCAATTATTCAATTTCAATTAATTCATCAATATTCATCAATAAATCAAATTAATCATTTTGAATGACTCCTTGCATAAGCCCTTTCCCCAATGATGTCAGGACAGGTCCATCCATTGACTGAGATCGAATTTCATCGGTCGTCACCTCGGATTCGTACCTCATGTCAATTGATGAATCGCCGTCCTGTCCTAGGGTCATATCTGACATATTTTCCCATTTTGCCTGGTCTCCACAAATTTTCTTTGCAACCACTAAAGGCAACTCATCCTTCATTCGTGAGACAGCCAAAATGGATGGCAGATATTAAAGTTCTTTGGGAAAAATATCTCATCATTTTCCTTTTAATAGTACCCAAAATCTCTTGGCAATATAAATTTCGTAAAACTCCTGAAATGGGACTGTCAAATTCCTTCAATCATGCTAAATTTTGAAACTCCATCGCTTGTAATACCCAATTTATCCCATAGGGCTTGAAAGTTCTTTCCCAAGTTCATGCAATCATTCTGCATTTGAACCCTATGATATCATTCATAATAATCATCATGATTTTATAGTCATGGTCCTATCATAATCATCTATTTAAACGAACATTTCCTTTATCACCACAGCTATGTGGTATAATCAACAATAGAATAAAACTGTACATAGCAACAGGCTACCTCATGGCCACTTAGTATACCTATTGACAATAAGTCATAACAATATCGAATAATCATTGAACAATTCAAAAATCGCTCCCACTGCTCTAGCCGCAGCATCCGTGATATTTGTTTGCTCATTCCCTATTCCTGATTCGTCATCAAGGATCTCCATCATCAGACAGCGTACTTAATTCCGCATTTTAATGAGAATTCAACAGGAATTTACGACTCAAAGGAAAAAGAACGAGCAGACCTTTTGCAGGATGATCGTTACAAAATCGTTACATATATTAAAGTATTTCTAATGTCAACAAATCATATCTTAATTCTTGCAAGATTTGGTTCTTTGAATAAATCACAGCACCGGGAGAACCAGCTCCAAAAATGGATCTTTGTGTTTATTCAGCACCCTAGTAATTGGTTCTTTGTGTACTAATTACACAGCACCCAGGCCCCGCTCATATGGATCTTTGTGCAGCGCTACACAGCACCTGAGCAAAAGGGGTTTCATCTACATTTTCCCTATCTGGTGTACCATCCGTGATATTTGTCTGCTCATTCACTATTCCTGATTCGTCATCAAGGATCTCCATCATCACACAGCGTACTTAATTCCGCTTTTTAATGAGAGTTCAACAGGAATTTACGACTCAAAGGAAAAGAACGAGCAGACCTTTTGCAGGACGATAACTGGAATTAGTCGTGAAAATATATCCAAAATACTCAAAATAGACACCCACAAAAATCGTTTCCATTTAAAAAACATCGCCTTTACTGCTCCAGTCGCAGCATTTGTCACTTTGTTTGCTCATCCGCATGACCAAAACGAAATAAAGGGAGCTCAGCCATTACACAGCGCTTTTAATGGCGCATGCCATAGAAACTCAACGCAATTTCGACTCGGCCAGCAAACGAGCAAATTGTGCAGGATGTTAACTGGAATTAGTCGTGAAAAATATATCCAAGTTCACAAAAATACACACCCACACAAATAAACAACATTTATTCCGTTTAACAGAACAAACATTTCCTCTATCATGACATGCATGTCTTCAAAATTATATGCCCAAGAGAAAAAGTAAAATTAATTAAAACTGCGGGCAGTGATGATCCGGGGACCATACCGCTCCATCCTGATTGGACGAGTGCGTGCTAGAGTCGTTAACAATGACAGTCCAGATCCGATTGTTCAAAATTTCAACTCAATCGATCGAAAAATGAACGCAGGGATGCATTTTAAAGGTGCAGTGGCACTAACTGAGTTGCCACGAATATGGCCACGAAATTGCCAATATGGCCATCACAAAATATTTTCCTTAATCAATTGGCTCACAGCATAACCAATCTGCAAGTATTTCATCCGAAGATGTATCTCTGAGGACTTTTAATTAAATAAGTCATTTATAAATCAACGAGTTAATTTATTAAATGACTAATCAATAAATCAATATTTTCCTTGACAGCCACCTCACCCGGTCAGTGTCATGTCCAAACATCAGCCTCCTCACTCAACAGGTGCCTGAGTTAATGTAATGCAATTACTGTAATAAGATTACTGCAATTACTGTAATGATTACTGTAATTACTGTAATTACCGGAACTGTAATTACTGTAATTACCTCAGGTAATTAGCATCAGCAAAACACAACATTTGAATGTTCCCAAAACGTTGGAGCAAAACGTTGCAACAACGAAAGTGAAACGTTGTGGCGACGTTGTGGAAACGTTTTACAACAACATTATTTCAATGTTGCAGGAAAGTAATGTGAAAAACGTTCCCAAAAATGTTCTCTCTTTTTCTGTCTCTCTTTCTGTCTGTCTGTGTCTCTCTCTCACTTTCTGTCTCTCTCTATGTGTCTGACTCTCATCTTTATCTCTGTTTGTCTCTATGTCTCTCTTTCTTTCTTTTTCTGTCTATCTCTCTCTGTCTGTCTCTCTTTCTCCCTTTGTCTCACTCTGTCTATCTCTTTTTGTCTGTCTCTCTCTATGTGTCTGACTATCATCTTTATCTCTGTTTGTCTCTATGTCTCTCTTTCTTTCTTTTTCTGTCTATCTCTCTCTGTCTGTCTCTCTTTCTCCCTTTGTCTCACTCTGTCTATCTCTTTTTGTCTGTCTCTCTCTATGTGTCTGACTATCATCTTTATCTCTGTTTGTCTCTATGTCTCTCTTTCTTTCTTTTTCTGTCTATCTCTCTCTGTCTGTCTCTCTTTCTCACTTTGTCTCACTCTGTCTATCTCTTTTTGTCTGTCTCTCTCTATGTGTCTGACTATCATCTTTATCTCTGTTTGTCTCTATGTCTCTCTTTCTTTCTTTTTCTGTCTATCTCTCTCTGTCTGTCTCTCTTTCTCACTTTGTCTCACTCTGTCTATCTCTTTTTGTCTGTCTCTCTCTATGTGTCTGACTCTGACTATCATCTTTATCTCTGTTTGTCTCTATGTCTCTCTTTCTTTCTTTTTCTGTCTATCTCTCTCTGTCTGTCTCTCTTTCTCACTTTGTCTCACTCTGTCTATCTCTTTTTGTCTGTCTCTCTCTATGTGTCTGACTATCATCTTTATCTCTGTTTGTCTCTATGTCTCTCTTTCTTTCTTTTTCTGTCTATCTCTCTCTGTCTGTCTCTCTTTCTCACTTTGTCTCACTCTGTCTATCTCTTTTTGTCTGTCTCTCTCTATGTGTCTGACTATCATCTTTATCTCTGTTTGTCTCTATGTCTCTCTTTCTTTCTTTTTCTGTCTATCTCTCTCTGTCTGTCTCTCTTTCTCCCTTTGTCTCACTCTGTCTATCTCTTTTTGTCTGTCTCTCTCTATGTGTCTGACTATCATCTTTATCTCTGTTTGTCTCTATGTCTCTCTTTCTTTCTTTTTCTGTCTATCTCTCTCTGTCTGTCTCTCTTTCTCACTTTGTCTCACTCTGTCTATCTCTTTTTGTCTGTCTCTCTCTATGTGTCTGACTATCATCTTTATCTCTGTTTGTCTCTATGTCTCTCTTTCTTTCTTTTTCTGTCTATCTCTCTCTGTCTGTCTCTCTTTCTCACTTTGTCTCACTCTGTCTATCTCTTTTTGTCTGTCTCTCTCTATGTGTCTGACTCTGACTATCATCTTTATCTCTGTTTGTCTCTATGTCTCTCTTTCTTTCTTTTTCTGTCTATCTCTCTCTGTCTGTCTCTCTTTCTCACTTTGTCTCACTCTGTCTATCTCTTTTTGTCTGTCTCTCTCTATGTGTCTGACTATCATCTTTATCTCTGTTTGTCTCTATGTCTCTCTTTCTTTCTTTTTCTGTCTATCTCTCTCTGTCTGTCTCTCTTTCTCACTTTGTCTCACTCTGTCTATCTCTTTTTGTCTGTCTCTCTCTATGTGTCTGACTATCATCTTTATCTCTGTTTGTCTCTATGTCTCTCTTTCTTTCTTTTTCTGTCTATCTCTCTCTGTCTGTCTCTCTTTCTCACTTTGTCTCACTCTGTCTATCTCTTTTTGTCTGTCTCTCTCTATGTGTCTGACTCTGACTATCATCTTTATCTCTGTTTGTCTCTATGTCTCTCTTTCTTTCTTTTTCTGTCTATCTCTCTCTGTCTGTCTCTCTTTCTCACTTTGTCTCACTCTGTCTATCTCTTTTTGTCTGTCTCTCTCTATGTGTCTGACTATCATCTTTATCTCTGTTTGTCTCTATGTCTCTCTTTCTTTCTTTTTCTGTCTATCTCTCTCTGTCTGTCTCTCTTTCTCACTTTGTCTCACTCTGTCTATCTCTTTTTGTCTGTCTCTCTATGTGTCTGACTCTGACTATCATCTTTATCTCTGTTTGTCTCTATGTCTCTCTTTCTTTCTTTTTCTGTCTATCTCTCTCTGTCTGTCTCTCTTTCTCACTTTGTCTCACTCTGTCTATCTCTTTTTGTCTGTCTCTCTCTATGTGTCTGACTCTGACTATCATCTTTATCTCTGTTTGTCTCTATGTCTCTCTTTCTTTCTTTTTCTGTCTATCTCTCTCTGTCTGTCTCTCTTTCTCACTTTGTCTCACTCTGTCTATCTCTTTTTGTCTGTCTCTCTCTATGTGTCTGACTATCATCTTTATCTCTGTTTGTCTCTATGTCTCTCTTTCTTTCTTTTTCTGTCTATCTCTCTCTGTCTGTCTCTCTTTCTCACTTTGTCTCACTCTGTCTATCTCTTTTTGTCTGTCTCTCTCTATGTGTCTGACTCTGACTATCATCTTTATCTCTGTTTGTCTCTATGTCTCTCTTTCTTTCTTTTTCTGTCTATCTCTCTCTGTCTGTCTCTCTTTCTCACTTTGTCTCACTCTGTCTATCTCTTTTTTTCTGTCTCTCTCTATGTGTCTGACTATCATCTTTATCTCTGTTTGTCTCTATGTCTCTCTTTCTTTCTTTTTCTGTCTATCTCTCTCTGTCTGTCTCTCTTTCTCACTTTGTCTCACTCTGTCTATCTCTTTTTGTCTGTCTCTCTCTATGTGTCTGACTATCATCTTTATCTCTGTTTGTCTCTATGTCTCTCTTTCTTTCTTTTTCTGTCTATCTCTCTCTGTCTGTCTCTCTTTCTCACTTTGTCTCACTCTGTCTATCTCTTTTTGTCTGTCTCTCTCTATGTGTCTGACTATCATCTTTATCTCTGTTTGTCTCTATGTCTCTCTTTCTTTCTTTTTCTGTCTATCTCTCTCTGTCTGTCTCTCTTTCTCCCTTTGTCTCACTCTGTCTATCTCTTTTTGTCTGTCTCTCTCTATGTGTCTGACTATCATCTTTATCTCTGTTTGTCTCTATGTCTCTCTTTCTTTCTTTTTCTGTCTATCTCTCTCTGTCTGTCTCTCTTTCTCACTTTGTCTCACTCTGTCTATCTCTTTTTGTCTGTCTCTCTCTATGTGTCTGACTATCATCTTTATCTCTGTTTGTCTCTATGTCTCTCTTTCTTTCTTTTTCTGTCTATCTCTCTCTGTCTGTCTCTCTTTCTCACTTTGTCTCACTCTGTCTATCTCTTTTTGTCTGTCTCTCTCTATGTGTCTGACTCTGACTATCATCTTTATCTCTGTTTGTCTCTATGTCTCTCTTTCTTTCTTTTTCTGTCTATCTCTCTCTGTCTGTCTCTCTTTCTCACTTTGTCTCACTCTGTCTATCTCTTTTTGTCTGTCTCTCTCTATGTGTCTGACTATCATCTTTATCTCTGTTTGTCTCTATGTCTCTCTTTCTTTCTTTTTCTGTCTATCTCTCTCTGTCTGTCTCTCTTTCTCACTTTGTCTCACTCTGTCTATCTCTTTTTGTCTGTCTCTCTCTATGTGTCTGACTATCATCTTTATCTCTGTTTGTCTCTATGTCTCTCTTTCTTTCTTTTTCTGTCTATCTCTCTCTGTCTGTCTCTCTTTCTCACTTTGTCTCACTCTGTCTATCTCTTTTTGTCTGTCTCTCTCTATGTGTCTGACTCTGACTATCATCTTTATCTCTGTTTGTCTCTATGTCTCTCTTTCTTTCTTTTTCTGTCTATCTCTCTCTGTCTGTCTCTCTTTCTCACTTTGTCTCACTCTGTCTATCTCTTTTTGTCTGTCTCTCTCTATGTGTCTGACTCTGACTATCATCTTTATCTCTGTTTGTCTCTATGTCTCTCTTTCTTTCTTTTTCTGTCTATCTCTCTCTGTCTGTCTCTCTTTCTCACTTTGTCTCACTCTGTCTATCTCTTTTTGTCTGTCTCTCTCTATGTGTCTGACTCTGACTATCATCTTTATCTCTGTTTGTCTCTATGTCTCTCTTTCTTTCTTTTTCTGTCTATCTCTCTCTGTCTGTCTCTCTTTCTCACTTTGTCTCACTCTGTCTATCTCTTTTTGTCTGTCTCTCTCTATGTGTCTGACTATCATCTTTATCTCTGTTTGTCTCTATGTCTCTCTTTCTTTCTTTTTCTGTCTATCTCTCTCTGTCTGTCTCTCTTTCTCACTTTGTCTCACTCTGTCTATCTCTTTTTGTCTGTCTCTCTCTATGTGTCTGACTCTGACTATCATCTTTATCTCTGTTTGTCTCTATGTCTCTCTTTCTTTCTTTTTCTGTCTATCTCTCTCTGTCTGTCTCTCTTTCTCACTTTGTCTCACTCTGTCTATCTCTTTTTGTCTGTCTCTCTCTATGTGTCTGACTCTGACTATCATCTTTATCTCTGTTTGTCTCTATGTCTCTCTTTCTTTCTTTTTCTGTCTATCTCTCTCTGTCTGTCTCTCTTTCTCACTTTGTCTCTTTGGTCCATTCGCAAAGCCAAAACGAACGACCACAGAACCCTCGCCATTAATATCTATTGTAAGCGTGCCAAATCAATAAGTATCAATTTTTTTTCTATGAGCCTCGACCAGAGAGTGGTTGCTACCCACAAACACTCGTCGCGAGCTGTTCCATTGTCTGTTGATTCCCATTCTGCTGTTTTTGTCTCATAATCAAGATAAATTTGGAACAGCCCTTAAATTAACACCAAGCAGATCAATTTTTATATTTAAATATAAAATCATTTTCTCATTAATTCATAATCATAAAATCATTTAATCCGTGTCACCCATGCTATTTATCTAGCAAATTTCGTCAAAAAAATACAACAGCACTGGTTCCGTGTCACCCATGCTATTTATCTGGCAAATTTCGTCAAAAAAAATACAACAGCACTGCTCCCAAAATTCTCTATTTAAAACGGGTGTACACGATTGTACACGTGTACGGACGGACCTTACCGAACCGGCAAACAAGTCGCTTCATGCACATCAGTGGTGCGTTTCTTCGTGGCGCGTGTCAGAAGAATTACACAGCGCAGGAAAAATACGTATTTACAGAAATCGTTAAAAAAAACTCGGATAATCGCTAAAATCGTTGTGGCCGGTGTACCATATTGGAAATATATATATATATAAATATAATTCCGTTTCCCGGTTCCCTGTCGCTCGCCGAGCGCCGATCAAGTCAAGTGCTTCGAACAAGTGCAAAAAAAAGTAGTACTTTATCCGTGTGCGAGTGGGTAAACGAGTGTACCGGCCTTACACGTCCTTGAAACAAGCGGTCGCAAGGTGCACACTTGCTCCGCCCGCTTCCAGGTCACAGTAAGGCCCTTTAATAACCAGCGCAAAGAAGCCCCAGATCACCTGCTCCCCCATGTATGTACCCATAACTTCCAAGTTCGTAATCATATTGGGCAAGACAAGACACACTCACCTTTTAAAGAAGACTTGCTTGTACAATTGATCGCAGCGGTGCCTCCAAGATTGTCAGGGAATTTACTGGGGGACTCACAGGACTCCAAAGACCGGACACAGGTTACAAAAGGTCTCGTTTATTAAACTGTATTCACTTCATCCAATTACCAAAATGATACCGCATAATATAATGGATCAGGTTTAACTCTTTTCGCTGGTCCTTCTCTCCATCCGACACTCCCGTTCGGTCAGCGCTTCACGTAGCAAGTACTCGTTCATTCCATCGTTCCGTCGGGCAGGGCTTCTGAGGACCAGTGTACTTTACTCAACGTTTGCTCTCGTTATATCGCCAAACTGGACTTAATCTCCTCTCCGCTAATGTCCCGGGGTCATGCATCGCACCGAGTCCTGGCATCAGCTCGCTCCCCTCCTGCTGTGTAAATGGAAATCACAGCAGGGGGGGGTGCTCTAGCCTGGGGCCTTGACCAGGTGTTTCAAGAGATTACATTGTTCATACACATAAAATGTATCTGCTTTGTTACCAGGTTAATTAATAAGTTACCAGGGCCAATCAATATGTTACACTGAGTTACACTTCCACAACACCACTGACTCCACAATAACCACTGACTTCACTGATTTACTCACCTGCTTTAACCTCACTCAACATGTCAACTTTCCTACGCATATCCGTGGTCACATTTTGGACCTTGTCTGCTCCACTGGATTAATTTTGCACCATCTCTCTGGCTCCGACCTCACCCTCTCTGACCACTTAGCCATCACTATGACCATCAACATCCCCACCCCAACACCAAGACATTATCGCACTATCAACTTCCGTAAGCTAAACGCTCTTTCACCTACCTCATTTTCATCCACCCTCTCTGAAAAAATGTCCACTTCTCCCTTCATTGACCTCCACACCCATTCCGACCTCACTGACGACTACAACCACACTCTCTCCTCCTGCCTTGACCAGCTTGCGCCTGTAAAAACCAAAACAGTTTCTTTCACCCATTCTGCTCCCTGGTTTACCCCTGAACTCCGCCTGATGAAAACTCGTGCTCGCCAACTTGAAAGACTCCGCAATAAAACAGGTCTCACAGTTCACTCCCAAGCCTACAAGGACCACCTACAACACTACAAAGATGCCCTCTCCCACGCCCGCTCTGCCTACTACTCTCAAATTATCCACTCTGGCTCCGGAAACCCAAAAGCACTCTTCTCGACAATAAACAAACTCCTCCGCCCCCTGGACACCACCACCCAGTCATTCACAGTAGACAACTGCATCTGCTTCCTGTCGTGAAAATCAAGCTCAGACACGACTTGACCTCTGGGTAGGTTTTAATATCATTTAGATCTGCAGTACATCCTGTAAGAATACATGCATGCAACAGGCATTAAATCAGAGCATTTCATGAGCAGCAATGGTAGTTTCAAGATAACAATGGTTAGCGCAGCGCATTGTCAGCGCAGCATTTGGGGCGTACATACCATTCAAACTACTGGATAATGTCACAGTGAGTTCCGCTGAAGTGTCCGCACGCCCCGGTTGTCCCAGGTCTTATAGACGGCCCCTTCCGTAGCGAGCACCCCTGGGTTCACCTTGGTATAATTTCACTACATTCTCCCCGCCGTTAGAACTATACTGCCGCTCGGCAGGTTGCAAGCAAGCATCAGCAATAAACGAATGGGTCACGTCAATCCACGTCAGTCGGTCCACCCGTAGCGGTCGGGGCGGCGAACCTCCCTGCCAGTTCGTGTTCGGAATCTACCGGGCACGGCGTCCCCTAGCCCGGAGTCCCCCACGTCGGAATAGCCGCCGGAGGTTGGAGTCGGAGGGGGCGCCCCTGCGCCTTCGGGCACGGGAGCGGGGGACGACGGGAGTAACAGTGGTAGTTCCATAGGGGAAGCTTCGATAGAGTCCATAGACTCGTAGACGGGTTCGTCGATATCCCTGTCGTCGTCCCCACATGGGGCAAGATGGCGTACGAAGACAGTAGACTCGCGGCCATCCGCCGTTAACACGCGAGCATGCTCGGGATTAGCCTGGAGGACCTGCACCTTGTCAACAAGGGGGTCGTACTTGCTAGCGCGAACCGCTCGTTTGAGATAGGCGGGCCCCGGTTCAGCGAGCCAGCTGGGTAAAGATTGGATACTGCCGGAGCTTCTAGGGTGGTGGAACAGTCGTTCGTGAGGAGTCTGGTTGGTGGCAGTACATAGGAGAGCCCGGATCGAGTTTAGAGCGGCAGGTAGCGACCACGCCCATTTATCGAGGCCTCGGCCGAGGGTCCGAAGGCTTAGCATAACGGCCCGCCATATAATCCCATCAAAGCGTTCAATCTGTCCATTCGCTTGGGGCCGGTACGGGGTGGTGTAGCTCGAAGCGACATTATGCTGGAGCAAGTAGCCCCTCACCTCCTGGGACAGGAACACCGCACCCCGATCGGTATGCACGTAGGCCGGATACCCGAACATAGAAAACAAATTCTGCAGGCACCGAATAACCGTGGCAGCCGACATATCCCCGCACGTGTAAGCAAAGGGGAATCGGGAATACTCATCGACGATAGTGAGCAGATAGCAAGAGTTGCTCGACATCGGCAGCAGCCCTTTGAAGTCCATCGCCAAGCGCTCCCACGGTCTAGTAGCCCTAACGAGTGTCCCCAGAGGGGGGCTATAAAAACGCGGTTTGAGTTCCGCACAGATCGCGCAATCACGGCAGATGCGGCGGATGTCCTCCATCGAGTACGGCAGATTGCCCGCGCGCACAAAATGCGCGAAGCGCGTTACCCCGGGATGACACATAGTGCTGTGCAAAGTGCGCAGCCCCTCCAAAGTTACAACCCCCGCGCAAGTGGCCGGCCTCGATAAGGCGTCAGCGACCAGGTTATCCTTCCCCGGGCGGTATTTGATGGTGTAGCAGAAGTCGGCGAGTTCGATACGCCAACGGGTGATTTTCTCATTCTTAATGCGCTGAGCATGTAAGGTGTCGTACATAAACGCAACACTCTGTTGGTCCGTGATGATTTGGAAACTCCGCCCAAGCAGATACGGACGCCATCGCCGAATTGATTCGACGATCGCATACGCTTCCTTTTCGACAGACGAATGCCTCTGCTCGGCGGAGGTGAGAGTCCGCGAGAAGAAAGCCACAGGGCGGCCTCCTTGGGAGAGAGTCGCCGCTATCGCATGATCCGAGGCATCACTCTCCAAAACGAAAGAGGCACCCTCGTCAATCGTCGCGACAGCGGCGCCAGCAATGTCGACTTTAAGGCCCTCGAAGGCCGCCAGGGCGGCCGGGCCCATGGGGAAAGTGTCGCAGGCCACGAGGGGGCGGAGCTTTGCGGAGAAATTTTGCACCCACTTTGAGTAGTGGGCGAACAGCCCTAGAGCGCGTTTCAGCGAAGCCCGATCGCTAGGCGGAGCCATATCCAGCAAAGGGCGCAGACGCTCCTTATCCGGAGAGACGGAGCCATGGGTCACGGTGTACCCCAATAGGTCTACCGTGCGTAGAGAGTATTGACACTTCGCCGCATTCATGGTTAAGCGATATTTCCGCGCGACCTCGAGGAAGCGTTTCAGATTAGCGTCGTGATGCTCCTGGTCATACCCACAAACCGTAAGATTGTCCAGATAGACAAAGACATCGGTCAAATTCTCCTTCGCAACGAGGTCATCCATAGCTCTCTGAAAACAAGCGACGCCGTTCGTTACCCCCAAAGGGAAGTCTCGTGAACTGGTACAACCGCTGACCCGATTCAAAGGCTGTAAAGACGCGATCAGCCCTAGAGATGGGGACTTGATGATACGCACTACGCAGATCGAGAGTGCTATAAACGGAATACAGGGCCACCTGGCGTACCAGGGCGTCCATCCCCTGTAAGGGGTAGGCATCCAGCTGTGTAAAACGCTTAATCGTCTACGAATAGTCGATTCCCATCCGCCGGCAGTGGGCCTCACTCCGCACCACTAAGACTTGGGCCCGCCACGGTGACCTACTGTGTTCTATGATACCGTCCTTCAAGAGCAGGGCCGTTTCTTCCGCAATGAATTGTGCGTCCGCGCGAGAGTAGCGCCGCGATTTGACGGCTACAGGGGTACAATCAGTGGTCAGGTTGGGGAACAGTGAGAGTGGCTCCATGTCCATTTGAGCGAGGGCGCACACAGCGAGCGTGTCCGGCCCTCCGAAGTCTATTTCCAAACGTCCATGCCGCTTAAGGAAATCAAGTCCTAACAGAACGTCAGCGCATAAGGCCGGTAATACCATGAGATACACGTCCGAGAACGTGCGTCCGTTTATCACAAGTTTCAATCGACACGCCCCTTTTGTGCTCAACCGAAGTCCCTGAGAGGCCATGAAGATCCGGCGGGCTGTCCCGAGAACCGGCCACCCATGTTGATGCACGAGTCGCTGATCAATAAAACTATCCGTGGACCCCCTGTCAATCAAAGCTTGTGCAAAAACGCCCGCGACCGTGAGCGGAATGAAGGCCTGCGCTAGGCCGGCAGACCCGGCAGGTATAGTTCCGGCCGGGCGAGAAGATCGCGCCTCGCGGGTGGATCCCACGCCGGCTGCAATCCTTCGGGCAGCGTCGGCAGGTTGGGCCTCAGCAGGAGCATTGAAGTCAGCAGTTTCATTTGCCAGAGTGGGTGTGGGTTGGTCGTAAGAGCAGCCGCCAGATGGCGCTCGAGCCACGTGAGAAAGGTCTCTGCCGTCTGCAGAGTCATTTGCCAGAGTGGGTGTGGGTTGGTCGTAAGAGCAGCCGCGAGATGGCGCTCGAGCCACGTGAGAAAGGTCTCTGCCGTCTGCAGAGTCATATGCCAAAGTGGGTGCATGTAATTCATAAAAGCTGCCGTCAGATGGGGCTCGAGTCACGTGAGAAAGATTTCTGCCGTCTGCAGATTCACATGCCAAAGTGGGTGCATGTAATTCGCAAAAGCTGCCGTCAGATGGGGCTCGTGTCACGTGCTGCGTTTGCCGCACTTCGAGAGGTGTTTCCAAAGCAGGAGCATGTCGCTTGTTTGAAGTAGGCGTTCGAACGCCAGTCAAGGTCGGACGCGCTGTGACCGGTCGCGTTCGCACCATTTGTTTCGGCGGCCCGATGTATCTCACCAAGGTCGGGCGAGTAGCCAGAGGCCCGCGAGGGGGAGAGCGGCTCTTCAAAGCAGAGCGAGGCGCCCCGTCCGGCGCTCGATCCGTTGGCTCCGCGATGAGCCCATTCAAGGTCGCTCGGGAATGCGTGCCCCGAGCGGCCTTTCTGCAGACCTTTGCAAAATGGCCCTTGGTGGAGCACAGGTGACATGTCGCCTCTCGGGCCGGGCATTCAGAGCGAGGATGCTGCCGATTTCCACAAAAATAACATTTTGCATACCGGGCAGGCCGTGGCCGGGCAGCGGCGGCAGCAGTGAGGCCGGAAGCGGAGTCCGCTTCCGGAGCTCCCAGAGACTCGGCCGTAGTGGTGGTCGGGTCCTCCTCCGTATCCTCGGCGGTAGCCCTCTCAGGTCGCACAAGTTGCGAGGTCCCCGCCACGACCCGTGGGTGATCATATGCGGTCAATTGTTCTCGGGCATCTGTGTATACGCGTGCCAGCCGTAGTGCTTCTGTAAATGTCAGCTCCGCGACCTCCAAGAGACGGAGCCGCAAGACTCCAGAACTAATTCCGGAGATGAATGAATCTCGGAGCAAATCGTCCTGCACTTGCTCGTGGGTCCGGACGTCCTGCACGCAGTCTGCCAATAGGTAGCGCAACTCCTGCGCGAAGCGATCGATCAATTCAGACGGTTGCTGTCGCCGCTGAGAAAGTTGATGCCGGCCGTGCACAGCGCTCCGTGTCTTTACGTAGAGGCACTTCAGCTAGGCTAGGGCCGTAGCGTACGTCCCAAATCGAGAAATGTTCTTGAAAACAGTGTGATGGACCTTGGACTGTAACACGGACAGCTTTATCGCAGCGGTGGGCTCTGTCTCGTGAGCCGCAAAGTAATTCTGCAGCGTGTTGAGCCAATGAGCAAACTCCGATGCAGATCCCTCCGCTTGCGGGTCGGCTCCGAGAATCGGTACCACGATCATCTTGTGGTCAGCCATTCCGGCGATCTAAATGATATTAAATGTCGTGAAAATCAAGCTCAGACACAACTTGACCTCTGGGTAGGTTTTAATATCATTTAGATCTGCAGTACATCCTGTAAGAATACATGCATGCAACAGGCATTAAATCAGAGCATTTCATGAGCAGCAATGGTAGTTTCAAGATAACAATGGTTAGCGCAGCGCATTGTCAGCGCAGCATTTGGGGCGTACATACCATTCAAACTACTGGATAATGTCACAGTGAGTTCCGCTGAAGTGTCCGCACGCCCCGGTTGTCCCGGGTCTTATAGACGGCCCCTTCCGTAGCGAGCACCCCTGGGTTCACCTTGGTATAATTTCACTACATTTCCTTTCTTTCTTCCAACGCAAAATTGACAACATCTACAACAGCTTGACCACCGCCGCACCCGCTCCCCCTCCAACCACCTGCCCCCCCCCCTTATCCTGCCTCAATTCTCCCCAGTCTCCCCTACTGACCTCTCGAACTCCTCATAGGAATGAAAACTGCCACCTGCACTCTTGACCCCATCCCCTCCAGCTTTGTCAAGGCCTCCCTCCCTGCTCTCTCTCCACTTATCATTGCAACAATAAACTCCTCCCTGTCTACAGGCATCGTCCCACCATCCCTCAAAATTGCTGCTGTTACCCCCATTCTATAAAAACCTGGTCTAAACCCTGACACCCTAAACAACTTCAGACCCATCTCCAACCTACCCTTTCTGTCGAAAGTTTTGGAACGCGCTGTAGCCACTCAACTCAAACATCACCTCTCTGCCAATAACCTGTATGAAACATTCCAATCCGGATTCCGCTCCAACCACAGTACTGAAACTGCTCTCCTCAAAATCACCAACGACCTTCTCCTCTCCTCTGACGCTGGCAACCTCAACATTCTCGTCCTCCTCGACCTCAGCGCTGCATTTGACACCATCGATCACACCATCCTCCTCACCCGACTTGAATCCACCTTTAACGTTACCGGCACTGCCCTCTCTTGGATTAAATCATACCTCTCTGACAGACGCCAGTTCATCTCCATCAATAACTGCAAATCCCCCACTGCTCCCCTCCCCCAAGGTGTCCCCCAAGGTTCAGTTCTTGGCCCCCTCCTCTTCATCCTTTACCTGTCCCCCCTCGGTCACTTAATCCGCCGTCATGGTCTCCAATTCCACTGCTTCGCCGATGACATCCAGCTTTTCATCTCCACCAAGTCCGTCTCCACCGACACCCACTCTATCCTGACAAACTGCATCTCTGAAATAAAATCCTGGCTTCAAATCAACTTCCTCAAACTTAACTGTGATAAATCTGAAATAATCATCATTGGCCCAAAAACGCTCACAAAATCCACCCATAACTTTGCCCTCAACATCGACGGTATCCCAGTATCCACCTCCCCTCTCATCCGGAATCTTGGCGTCATCTTTGACCAAACCCTCTCCTTCGACAAATACACTAAACAGATCACAAAGACAGCCTTCTTTCACCTGAAAAACATCGCCCGTCTCCGCTCATCCCTCTCCTCCACGGCTGCAGAAACCCTCATCCACGCCTTCATCACCTCCCGTCTGGACTACTGCAATAGCCTCCTCTATGGTTCACCCTCAACAATCACCAATAAACTCCAATACATTCAGAACTCCGCTGCCCGTCTACTCACCCATTCCCGGACCCGTGACCACATCACCCCCGTCCTTTACAAGCTTCACTGGCTCCCCATCTCCCAGAGAATCCAGTACAAAATCCTCCTCTTGACCTACAAAGCCCTCCATAACCTGGCCCCATCCTACCTGGCTGACCTCCTCTCCAGACACACTCCCACCCGCAACCTCCGCTCTGCTGGTACCAACCTCCTGACCCCCCCCCCCCCCCATCCGGACCAAATTCAGATCCTGGGGGGACAGGGCCTTCTCCATCGCTGCTCCCCCCCTCTGGAACTCACTACCTCACACCATCAGACTCCTCCTCACTCACCACATTCAAAACATCACTCAAGACCCACCTGTTCAGCACTGCATTCAACATTCAACCCACAGCATTTAACCCCTGACTATCACTTCTCCTTCTCCCTCCTTTTGCTTTAAATATTTCCCTATTGGTTCTTGTCTTTTTGCAATTGTTGTTTCCATGTTTTGTTATGCATTATGTTTTGCACTCTGTCAAAGCGCCTTTGGGCTTCATGAAAAGCGCTATACAAAATAAATGAATTATTATTATTATTATTATTAACTGTGTCTGGATGTAGCGTCCGTCAGGGATCGTCCAGGCTCCGGTGTGCACGCTCCGTCAGGCCTCACCGAGCCCCTCTCTCGCGCCGGCCTTGTTTGCTCCAGCGGCAAGCCGTGCTTGTTGTTCGCATGCAAGGTCCCGCTTACTCCAGCGGCAAGCCTCGCTCGTACGCTCGGCATTCGCTAGGCCCTGACGCGTCCTTCGCGTGAAGCGAGCGGGTGTGCGTGCAACCTGCCCCTTCAGTCGTGCAACGTCTTCCTCGATTTGTCACGAAACTCCGATGCACCCAATAGTCAGGTTCACTATGTCAATAAATTATATTTCGTTCAAAATCATGGTAGATTAGCAAACCTATACATTTTTGGAAAGGTTATAGCATAAGGAAACTAAAAATCAATGTTTACATTTGGAGAGATACCTGTATGGCGGCCATTTTGGATTTTCAAAATGGCCACTGTAAAATACATATTTTGTTCTATTTCTGCCTCGAATTACCCTAAAACTTTAAAAAATATACTAAACCTATATTTTCAGGGACAAGGAATCCAATGAAAGTATCAAATTAGTGCTATGGGGAATGGTAAGACACGAATCAAAGGTTTTGAATTGCAAAATACTGTCTTTATATTCGCGATAAGTTGCATAATCAAATACATGTTATCATTTTGTACAGGCAGTTAATAACATCAAAATGTGTCACAATAATTCATATCACCAAACATACACAGGCAGTCAGCAAAATCATATAAACACATGCAGTCAGTATAACTTCACATCCACACAGGCAGTCAATGACAAAATATACACAGGCAGTCAATGGCATCAAACATACACGATTACAGAATATGCCATTTAGAGTTCGTCATCACTGTCCTGTGTGTCGTATCCGACAATATAGTCCGCATCGTTTTCACAGTCCGTTCCACACAAGCAAAGGTCGGTCAAATTGATTGGCAAATCGAATTGGTCGAATGGTCGATCGAATCGAATTCGATGAATCGAATCGAATCGATCGAATGGTCGAATGGTCGATCGAAGCGATTGGTCGAATGGTCGAATTGGTCGAATGGAATTGGTCGAATTGGTCGAATCGAATTGGTCGGAATTGGCAAATGTAAACATTGATTTTCAGATTTTCCATGTAATAACGTTTCCAAAAATGTATAGGTTTGCTAATCTACGATGATTTTGAACGAAAAAACATAGTGAACCTGACTTCAACGTTTGCAGAGTAGGAAGGAGAGAGGGTCAAGGGCGAAGGTGGCGAAAGGAGTCAGCGGTCGAGGGAGCGGAATCACGAGGCAGCAAAGGGAACAGGTCCAGCCAAGTAGGAAGACACAAAAACGAGAGAGAAAATGTCGGCCAGTCAGTGGTTTTACCGGCCGTGGTGTGACGTCAGCGCTCTCCACCAATCAGTGGCCAGCTTCTTACCCCATGGTGTGATCTTCCCATCAAAACCATTTTTAACAATCACGCACGAAGTGGGTGTGGCCTTTGCCTGCCTTGCATGATGTTTGCCTGCTATGGCACTGGTGATGTGGCTGACTGCGGCCCCATCGGCGGTGCCCCAAACTGGCTTCCTGCCGGTTATTCCTGTAAGTCTTGTGGTGGCAGGGGAATTAATTAATGTGGTGTGCTATTGGGCCGAGCTAATGTGTGTGATGTGCTGCCATACGGGACAAAGGGATGATCACCAGGTGTGACACACAGGGGAATTAGCTTAGTCCCTAGTCTACCTATCACCGGATCATCCTCGTATGATCACAGGTACACACTGTAGTGAAATTATACCAAAGTTGAACCCAGGAGAGATACTCGCTTCAGCCACTGAAGGGCGTCTATAAAACCTGGGACATCCGCGACGCTGAGCCACTCCTGTGACAGTTACTTTACATGTAGTCTTGAATGGTACATATATGCTAGGCTCGCACATATATGCTAGACTCGCTTGCTTTGACTATTATTATCGGTCCTCTCTGTATGATACCAAGATCCTGATATCTATTGCATGACTGTATTTTTACAGGATGATGCCAGAGAGCTAATTGAGATTAAACCTACCTATGGGACAAAGTTGTGGACCTGATTGATTTTTTACAACACTTAATCTCAATTACGATCTACGGAAATGGCGGGACACAAGATGATCAATGTACCGACACTCGGCTCCGACCCACAAGCTGAGGATTCGGGCTTGGTGTTCACTCACTGGCTCAAAACGCTGGAGAACCAGTTCGGCGCCCAGGATGCCGTACCCACCGCTGAAACGAAGCTGTCTGTGCTATAGACCAAAGTCGACCACCACGTTTACAGGAGCATCGCTTGATGTACGATGTACGATGCCGCCGTGGAAGAGCTAAAGCGACTCTACATTAAGAAACGGAGCGTGGTGTACAACAGGCATCTGCTCGCCACGCGACGTCAACAGCCAACCAAGTCGATCGATCGCTTCGCTCAGGAGCTGCGGCACCTCCTCGCGGACAGTACTCAAGAGGTACGGACACACGAGCAAGTCCAGGACGATCTTGTCCCAGACGCTTTCGTCTCTGGGATCAGCTCTACAGATCTGAGGCTCAGGCTCTTGGAGACAGCTGACCTAACGTTCGCGGAGGCCCTACGGTTGGCCAACGTTTACACTGAGGCCCGGAAACAATCCACCGCTTATGACCACGCACGGGTCGTCGCGGGGACTTCTCAACTCGCGCGACCGGAGAGGGCTACCGCCGAGGATACGGGTGCGGGCTCGACTGCGGCCGAGCCCCTGGCCGCTCCCGAGGTGGACTCGGATTCCGGCCTGGCAGCAGCTACAGCAGCCAGGCCCAGGCCTGACTGGAACGCGACGTGTTATTTTTGTGGCACTCGGCAGCATCCTAGGTCAGCGTGTCCGGCTCGGGAAGCCATATGCCATTTGTGTTCTACTAAAGGACATTTTGCGAAAGTGTGCAAGAAGACCGCGTGGGGCACACGAGCCCGCGCGACCTTGAATGGGCTTATCGCTGAGCCAACGGACCGAGCACAGAGCGGGGCGCCTCACCCGGCTTTGGTGAGCGGTCCTCCTCCTTGGCTGCACCTGGCTGCATGGCTGGCCCCTGGCTGCACGCACGTCCTTGGTGAGATACACCGGGCCGCCGAAACAAATGGCGCAAACGCGACCGGCCGCGGAGCGACCGACCTTGACTGGCGTTCGAACGCCTTCCTCAAACAAACAAAAAGTTCCGGCTTTGAAAGCTCCTCCTGTTGAGCAACAAACGCCGCATGTGACACGAGCGCCATCTGACGGCTGTTCGTACGAACTACACGCTCTTGCTCCAGCACGTGAAAGTACAATTGACTGCGATCTTTCGCACGGGACACGAGCGCCATCTGACGGCAGCTCGTACGAACTACACGCTCTTGCTCCGGCACGACCAACTATGCGTTTGGCACGGGGGCCCTCCGGAGGCTCCTCGAACGACCGGAAAACTGCAGCCGGTGTGGGATCCACGCGCGAGGCGCGATCTTCTCGCTCGGACGGCGCAATACCTGCCGGATCTTCTGGCCTTGATCAGGCCATTATCCCGCTCTTGGTCGAAGGCATTTTTGCGCTGGCCCTAATCGACACAGGATCTACGGATAGTTTCATCGATCAGCGGCTGGTGCGTCAACATGGGTGGCCGGTCATCGGGACTACACGACGGATCTTCATGGCCTCCCAAGGACTTCGGCTCAGCACGAAGGGGGAATGTCGATTGAAACTTGTGATAAAGGGACGCATGTTTTCCGATGTACATCTCATGGTCTTACCTGCATTATGTGCGGACATCCTGTTAGGACACGATTTTCTTAAGCGACATGGACGTTTGGAAATTGAATTCGGTGGGACGGACACGCTTGCTGTGTGTGCACTCGCGAAAATGGAAATTGAGCCTCTTTCGCTGTTCCCCAACCTGACCACTGACTGCACTCCTGTCGCGGTAAAATCGCGGCGCTACTCACGAGCGGACGCGCAATTCATTGCGGAAGAAACGGCCCAACTCTTGAAGGACGGTGTTATCGAACCTAGCCGGTCGCCGTGGCGGGCACAGGTCTTAGTGGTGCGAAATGAGGCCCATCGCCGGCGCATGGTAATCGACTACTCACAGACGGTTAATCGCTTTACACAGCTGGACGCCTACCCCTTACCGGGGATGGACGTGCTAGTACGACAGGTGGCCCAGTACTCCATCTACAGCACTCTTGATCTGCCTAGTGCGTATCATCAGATCCCCATCTCTAGGGCTGATCGCATCTATACCGCCTTCGAATCGGGTCAAAGGTTATACCAGTTCACCTGATTACCTTTTGGGGTAACGAACGGGGTCACCTGTTTTCAGAGGGCTATGGACGACCTCGTTATTAAGGAGAACTTGACAGATGTCTTTGTCTATCTGGACAATCTTACGGTTTGTGGGTATGACCAGGAGCATCACGATGCTAATCTGAAGCGCTTCCTCGAGGTCGCGCATAGGTATCGCCTAACCATGAATGAGGCTAAGTGTCGTTACTCTCAACGCACGATAGATCTTCTGGGGTACACCGTGACCCATGGCTCAATCTCTCCGGATAAGGAGCGTCTGCGACCTTTGCTTGATATGGCCCCACCCGGCGATCGAGCTTCGCTGAAGCGAGCTCTCGGGCTGTTCGCCCACTGTTCGAAGTGGGTGCAAAATTTCTCTGCGAAGCTCCGCCCACTCGTGGCCTGCGACACGTTCCCCATGAGCCCGGCCGCCTTGGCGGCCTTCGGGGGCCTTAAGGCCGACATCGCGGGCGCCGCTGTGGCGACGATCGACGAGAGCGAATCTTTCGTCTTGGAAAGTGATGCCTCGGATCATGCAATAGCGGCGACTCTCTCCCAGGGGGGGCGCCCTGTGGCTTTCTTTTCGCGGACTCTCCCCTCCGTTGAGCGGAGGCATTCGTCTGTCGAAAAGGAAGCGTACGCAATCGTCGAGTCGATTCGGCGATGGCGACCGTACTTACTCGGGCGATGCTTCCAAATCATCACGGACCAACAAAGCGTTGCGTTCATGTACGACACCTTACATGCTCAACGTATTAAGAATGAGAAAATCACTCGCTGGCGTATCGAACTCGCCGACTTCTGCTACACCATCAAATACCGCCCGGGGAAGGATAACCTGGTCGCCGACGCTTTATCGAGGCCGGCTACGTGCGCGGGGATCGTAACTTTGGAGGGGCTGCGCGCTTTGCACGACACTATGTGTCATCCAGGGGTGGCGCGTTTCACTCATTTTGTGCATAGTGGTAATCTGCCGTACTCCATTGAAGAAATCCGCTGGATCTGCCGAGACTGCGCTATATGTGCGGAACTCAAGCCGCATTTTTACAACCCTCCCATGGGGACGCTGGTTAGGGCTACTAGGCCGTGGGAGAGATTGGCAATGGATTTCAAAGGACCACTGCCGGTGTCGAGCAACTCTCATTAGCTGCTCACTATCATTGATGAGTACTCGCGGTTCCCTTTTGCTTATACGTGCGGGGATATGACGGCAGCCACGGTCATACGGTGCCTGCAGAATTTGTTTTCTCTGTTTGGGTATCCGGCCTACGTGCATACCGATCGGGGTGCGGTGTTCCTGTCGCAGGAGGTGCGAGGTTATTTGCTCCAAAATAATGTTGCTTCGATTTACACCACACCGTACAGACCCCAGGCGAATAGGCAGATCGAACACTTCAATGGGATTATATGGAGGGCCGTCATGCTAAGCCTCCGGACCCTCGGCCGGGGTCTCGATAAATGGGCTTGGTCGCTACCTGCGGCCCTGAACTCGATCAGGGCTCTCCTATGTACGGCCACCAACCAGACTCCTCACGAAAGACTGTTCCACCACCCTAGAAGCTCGGGTAGTATCCGATCTTTACCCAGCTGGCTCACTGAGCCGGGGCCGGCCTATCTCAAACGAGCGGTGCGCACAAGCAAGTACGACCCCTTTGTGGATAAGGTGCAGGTACTCCAGGCTAATCCCGAGCATGCGCGTGTGATGACGGCAGATGGACGCGAGTCCACTGTCTCCGTACGCCATCTCGCCCCTTGTGGGGTCATCGACCCTTCTAGGGATATCGACGAACCGATCTACGAGTCTATGGACTCTACCGAAGCTTCCTCTATGGAACCTTTGCCGTCACCTCTGTCGTCACCTACACCCCTGCCTGAAGGCTCTGAGGTGCCCCCTCCGACACCTGCCTCCAGCGGCTACTCCGACGCAGGGGACTCCGGGCTTGGGGACGCCGTACCCGGTAGTTTCCGGACACGGGCTGGCAGGGTAGTTCGCCACCCCGACCGCTATGGGTGGACCGACTGACATGGAATGACGTACCCAATCAATTAACGCTGACGCACGCTTGCGATCTGCCTAGCGGCAGTATAGTTCTAACGGCGGGGAGAATGTAGTGAAATTATACCAAAGTTGAACCCAGGAGAGATACTCGCTTCAGCCACTGAAGGGCGTCTATAAAACCTGGGACATCCGCGATGCTGAGCCACTCCTGTGACAGTTACTTTACATGTAGTCTTGAATGGTACGTATATGCTAGGCTCGCACATATATGCTAGACTCGCTTGCTTTGACTATTATTATCGGTCCTCTCTGTATGATACCAAGATCCTGATATCTATTGCATGAATGTATTTTTACAGGATGATGCCAGAGATCTAATTGAGATTAAACCTACCTATGGGACAAAGTTGTGGACCTGATTGATTTTTCACAACACACACTTGATCCGATAAACTGGGCTAACAGGACTTATTACATCGAGATTCTCGAGCACGACAGATGAAGCACCTACCTATGCAGATCTACCTAAATCTATATATATGCCCTCCCCACCGACATAACAATACCAAATGTCATTATTATCTGGTCTTGCGTGAAAGTTTTCGTTACATGATGGGAAGACCATACCTTTGCCCTCTCCATCGCTCAGTGTTGAAGAAAATTAATTATTTGCATACTTAATTTGTAAGTTGTGGATTTTCTTGGGCCTCGACTGCTTATTGCAAACACAAGTTTTAATTGCTTGCTTAAGCTTCATTAATACATATATTAATCAGCATTAAGTGTGTTCTATAAAATCTACCAGTCTAACTAGTTGTCTGAGAGCTTTGGACAAAGTCGTAAATCTGTCTGCAGCTGACGAACTTTAGCAGGGCTGGCTCGTGTGCAAACCGTTGCCTGGGGCGACCAGCCTGCACGTCCCTCGCTCTCTTCAATCAAATCGACCAGTTTGATCTGAAGAACAGTTCTTTTAATTAAATATTCGTAGGACAAATAAATATGCTTTCTTATCGAGTTATCAAGGTCAAATCCGTGTTGCATGACGTACTAACCAATAATTAGAGTTTCATAAGCATTCTTTGTTTGCCAAAAGACCGTCTACGATTTCATACCACCTTCGAAATAAATGTAAAACTTTAACTTGTAGCGACCCATGGGTCCCCCAAAGCTCGAGACCAGCAACAGAATCTCCTGGCCCAAGCCGGTGACGTAACCGGCGGCCAAACCGCGCGCCGAGGTTATAATCCTTTGCACCTGTCGGTCACATGACCACCAAAGCGTGCCTCGCCTGAGAGGCGGGGCTTTGGTTCTGATGTATGCTTTTTGGTTTGGATATATATATGCGAACCCGATAAACGGGTTTTCAGAGTTCCCGAGATGATTATACAATAAACATATTCTCGGACGAGTTTGTGTCTTGTCCGTCACTTCGTCCGTCTCAAGCAGGAGCGCTGCTCCTTCACTGGTGACCCCGAGTTTACAACACGCGATGGACACGGCAGTGTCCCTCAAACTGCCCACTTTCTGGGAAGCACATGCCGCCGTCTGGTTCGCTCAGGCGGACTCCCAGTTCGCCCTGCGTGGCATTACGGAGGACACCACGAAATACCATTACGTGGTCGCCGCGCTCGGCTCCGTGACCGCCGCCCGCTGCCTGAGCCTCCTCCAGAGCCCGCCCGCTGACGGCAAGTACGACGCCATCAAGGCACTTCCTCTGGGCGCTTTCGCCCTCTCCCCGGCTGAACGCGCACGACGCCTGCTCGACCTTCCTGAGCTCGGCGATACGCGCCCGTCCGAACGTATGGACTACATGCTCGCGTTGCTCGGCGAGCATCCCTCGGATTTCCTTTTCCAAGAGCTTTTTCTCCGCCAGCTCCTGGCCCAGGTCCGGGTCGCCCTGGCAAGCACGACCATCACAAACCCCCGCGACCTCGCCAGGGAGGCCGACAAGATTGATTCGGCAAGCCAGCTCATCGGAGCGGCGAGCCAGCTCGTCGGGGTGGCTGCCGGGAGCCCGCCCGCCGCCCAGTCGGCGCCCGCGGCGCGGTTTCCCGCCCACCCGCCCGACGCCCGCGATGCAGCTTCCTTCCCGGAGGCCGCCGGACCGGCGTGACTGGCAGCGGCGACGCCGCGTCACCCGGTCCTGACACGTCGACCGGAGCCCCCGCCAGACCCGGCCTGGTGTTATTTCCACGCCAGGTTCGGGCGGCAGGCCCGATCATGTCGACCCCCGTGCACGTTCGGCAAGTCGGGAAATGGTCGGGCTGGCGCTCACTACCAGCCATGAGCGCCGGCCGTTCCGGAAACCTGCTATTCATCGTGGACCAAGCGTCGGGGCGGCATTTTCTCTGCGACACCGGCGCTCAGCTGAGCGTCATTCCCGCTTCGGCGGAGGACAGGCGGGCCGCCATTCCCGCTTAATCGCGGCCAACGGCTCCGCCATCCGCACCTTCGGCCCACGCACCGTCGCCCTCCGCTTAGGCAGCCAGCTCTTTCGCTGGGAGTTCATGACGGCGGACGTCCCCATGGCTTTGCTCAGGGCCGATTTCCTTTGCGCCCATGGGCTGCTGGTCGACGTTAAACGTCGGCGTCTCGTCAACACCTAAACTTTCAGCTCGCTGGCGTGCACCTTGAGCCGTTCCGCGCCCACCGAGCTTTCCTGCGTCCTCCCGTTGGCAGACGACTTCGCGCGTCTCCTCGCGGAGTTCCCGGCCCTCACGCGACCGACGTTTTCGGCCGTCGCGGTGCGTCACGGCATCGAGCATGACATTCCCACTACGAGCCCGCCGGTATACGCCAGAGCTCGCCGTCTCGACCCAGCCAAACTCGCGGTCGCCAAGGCCGAGTTCGCCGCGCTGGAGCGCCTCGGCATCGTGCGGCGCTCCGACAGCGCCTGGGCCTCGCCGCTGCACATCGTCCCGAAGCCGGGGGGCGGATGGCAGCCATGCGGCGACTACCGCCGCCTCAACGACGCCACTACCCCCGACAGGTACCCCGTCCCGCACATCCAGGATTTTTCCGCCCGGTTGGCGGGGCGGACCATTTTTTCAAAAGTGAACCTGATTCGGGGGTACCACCAGGTGCCTGTCCGCCCGGCCGACATCCCGAAGACGGCCGTTATGACACCTTTCAGCCTCTTCGAATTCCTCCGGATGCCCTTCGGCCTCAAAAACGCGGCACAGGCGTTCCAGTGCCTGATGGACGGCGTGCTGCGCGACTTGCCGTTCCTCTTTACCTACCTGGACGACATCCTCGTCGCCAGCACGTCCAGAGCCGAGCACCTCCTCCACCTCTGGACGCTGTTCGGCCACCTCAGCGAGCACGGCTTGATCGTCAACCCGGCCTAATGTCACTTTGGTGCAGCGACGATCGACATTTTGGGCCACCACATCACCCGGAACGGCGCCGTACCGCTACCGGCCAAAGTCGAGGCCATTGCCGCTTTCCCGCGCCCCCGCTCCGTCAAGGCGCTGCAGGAGTTCCTCGGGATGGTGAACTTTTACCACCGCTTCGTGCCCCGAGCTGCGCAACTCATGCGGCCCTTGTACACCGCCCTCCACGGCCAGCCGGCGAAGCGCGACGTCGTCTGGTCCACGGACATGGACGCTGCTTTCACCGGCGCGAAACGGGCCCTCGCCAACGCCACGCTGCTGGCCCACTCGGTACCCTATGCTCCCATCGCCCTCACCACGGACGCCTCCGACTACGCCGTGGGCGCGGTTCATGAGCAATGGGTAAACGGGGCCTGGCAGCCGCTCGCGTTCTTCAGCCGGCAACTCCTGCCCAATGAGTTGAAGTACAGCACTTTCGACCGCGAGCTCCTCGGGCTGTACCTGGCCGTCCGCCATTTTCGCCACCTCCTGGAGGGCCACCCGTTCACGGCCTTTGGCGACCACAAGCCATTGATTTTCGCCATGGCCAAGGTCACGGAGCCGTGGTCGGCCCGCCAGCAGCGCCACCTCTCCGCCGTGTCGGAATACACCACGGACATCCGGCACGTCGCCGGAAAGGACAACGCCGTGGCCGACTGCCTTTCTCGAGCCGGCGCCAACGCCGTCCACCTCGGCGTCGATTTCACCCTGATGGCGACGGAACCAGGCCACCGACGGCATGGTGCAGGCGCTCCGGGTGGCGGACACGGGCCTCCGCTTGGCTGACGTCCCCTTCGCGGACACGGTCCTGCTTTGTGATGTCTCCCAAGGCCGACCTCGCCCCGTTGTGCCGGTCACCTGGTGGCATCGCATTTTTGCTTCGCTCCACCGCCTCTCACATCCGGGCCGGAAGGCGTCCCAGAGGCTGGTGTCAGCACGTTTCGTCTGGCACGGGTTGCGACGGGACGTCCGCGACTGGGCCAACGCCTGCACACCCTGCCAGCGGGCCAAGGTCCACCGTCACACCCAGGCTCCGCTGGCTCCTTTCACCGTGCCCGAGTGACGTTTCGTCCACGTGGACCTGGTGGGTCCCCTGCCCCCATCGCAGGGGTTCACCCACCTGCTTACCATGGTGGACAGGACCACCAGGTGGCCGGAGGCCGTGCCCCTCGCCTCCACCACCACCGCCGACGTGGCCCAGGCGTTCATCGCCACCTGGGTCGCGCGTTTCGGCGCACCGGCGGACATCTCGTCGGACCGCGGCCCACAGTTCACGTCCGAACTGTGGGGCGCGGTCGCCCGCACGTTGGGCGTTACCCTGCACCGCACCACGGCCTACCACCCCCAGGCCAACGGGTTGTGCGAGCGGTTCCACCGCTCCATGAAGGCCGCACTCATGGCCGGCCTCCAGGACGACGGCTGGGCCGACCGGCTCCCGTGGGTCCTTTTGGGCCTCCGCACGGCTCCAAAGGAGGACCTCCAGGCATCCACCGCCGAGCTGGTGTATGGCCAGGCCCTCCGCGTCCCGGGCGAGTTCGTGCCCAACGCCACCAGCCCCTGGTCCGCCGCGCGCCAGCGCATGGACTTCCAGGAGGCCGCCCAACGTTTCGCCCCGGTGCCCACGTCCCGCCACGGCGACCCCCAATCCTACGTCCCCCCAGCACTCCGCACGGCGGAGTACGTCTTTGTGCGCCACGACGCGCACCGGGGGCCGCTCCGGCCACCATACGACGGACCCTTCCGGGTCCTACGACGGGACAACAAGTCCTTCGTCGTCAGCATCGGCGGCCGGGCGGACCGGATTTCGGTGGACCGTCTCAAGCCGGCCCACATGGACGTCGGCCAGCCGCCACGGCTGGCTCCCCCACCGCGGCGCGGCCGCCCCCCGACCACTGCACCCCCCGTCCGGCCACCCGCCACCACACCGGACCCCCCCCCCCCCCCCCCCCCGTGACCAGCCAGGGGTCGTTTCGGTCGGGTCATCCAGACCCCCCTCAGGTTGACCTTCCTGGACCAAGTCGATTATGCGGGGGCGTGTGTAGCGACCCATGGGTCCCCCAAAGCTCGAGACCAGCAACAGAATCTCCTGGCCCAAGCCGGTGACGTAACCGGCGGCCAAACTGCGGCGCCGAGGTTATATTCCTTTGCACCTGTCGGTCACATGACCACCAAAGCGTGCCTCGTCTGAGAGGCGGGGCTTTGGTTCTGATGTATGCTTTTTGGTTTGATATATATATGCGAACCCGATAAACGGGTTTTCAGAGTTCCCGAGATGCTTATACAATAAACATCTTCTCGGACGAGTTTGTGTCTTGTCCGTCACTTCGTCCGTCTCAAGCAGGAGCGCTGCTCCTTCAAACTCATGTATTCAATGACTTAAACGATAGAACAAAACATTTAATTTTTAGTAAGTTTGTATAAGCCTGTAGAGCAGCCCTGAAGTTATATTAATAAGTGTTGACTTTTTGTGCAAGATTGCACGAGACGCAATTGCAAAAGATTAGATTGTCACCGAACAACGGGGTTTGGAGAAATACCGTTCCCTGGGGAATCTAAATGAATGTTCACTTTCTTGTTCACACTGGAATTAATTCTATTAATTTAGTACAACATATGTATTAAGACCATTAAGATATAACTGCATCTTCACAATTAGAGAATTTAACTTTCTGTGACCCTCCTCTCATCAAGCTGGTGAGATTGGACAAACCAGATGGCCTTCGTCACGGAATCGAGTTGTTGTCTTAAAATCAGTAGACCCTGTTTGTCCTGAATTGTAAGACGAGTCAGATTCTTTGTAATAACATTTAAATCAAGCTGTTTGACGTTTATGGCTGGGTTAAGAGATAACGATTTGTATACTGTGTTTTCAAATCGATCACGAAAAGACCTGCAGTACCATGGATGGATCCAACAGATGGCGTTGAGAGACCACGAATTACTGTTACGCTTGCTAAAGTTCCCTGATCCATGTCCGATCTATTAATTAGCTTTTCCTTTGGCCCCCAAATCTATTCTCCTCTCCTCTCCTCTCCCCTCTCCTTCACACCCCCCCCCCCTTCTCCCTCTTTGATCTTCAACTATAAGACAGCCGTGTCGAAGCAAGCTGCGGAGATTTCTTACTTGGGTTTGTGTTGAGATTTTGCGTATGGGCATTGGTGTGTGTGTGTTCTTACTTGCTTTCTTTCCTTTTTCTTTTTTTTTTGATACAACATCGAGGCTCGTGAAAGAGCGAACATTAATCACACAGAAAGACAAACCGACACATAAAACATATAACATCGGGAGCGGTAGACAAGATGGGGAGAGAGGGGGAAGGACACAAACAACATTTGAGAGCAGGGACCAAGAGACATGGAGACAACGAGAGATCTGTGGGAGGGAGAGGGCTTTGGGGGGAGGCATGGGAAGGGGGGGGGGGGGGGGAGAGGTATAAAACATCTGGACACTGCCAGGACTTCCAGGAAAGAAGTTGGAATTTCAAACAATGTGGATCTGGGGTGAATTAGTGGGGGTAGAAAAGATCAAGGTTTTGGATGGCGGAAGATAAGAGATGGTGGTGAACAGCTGTTTTAAAGACCTGGAGGGAGGCATGGGATTGAAGGGAGTGTGGGAGTTTGTTCCAGAAGCGGGAGAAAAGAGGAATGAAAGAGTGAAGGTGAGCAGAGAGCCGAGATTTCGGCAGTTTAACCATCAGAGGGTTGCTGGCAGATCTTGTGCGACCTGTAGGAATATTTGGGGGACAGAGCACAGAGAGCTGGGGGAGCAAGGCCGGAGAGGAGTCGGTAGAAGACAGAAAGACCACCAACCTGCCTGCGGTGAGTGAGTGAAAGGCCCTCAGAGATAGCTTCATCGCGGGAGATTCCAATGATTCTGAAAGCTTTGGTTTCAACAGCGTGAAGCCGAGCTAGGTGTGAGGCAGGAGCACCAGCCCAGAGGGGAAAACAGTATTCCATTGAGCTGCGGATGAAAGCCTTGTATGTGGTGAGGAGCTCAAGTGTGCCTAGGAAGGACTTCGCATGACGGAGGATGCCCAGTCGGCGACTGGCTTTGGAGGCCAGCTTGGAAATGTGGTTTTCCAAAGAAAGATCATGGCAGATAGTGAGACCCAAAAGCTTGAGCGACAGCACTTCTTGGAGAGGATTGTTGAGAAAGTAGATGGGAGGGTTGTCCAGTCGATCATTTCGGGGAGACATAGTAAGAGTGTGAGATTTGTTAGGATTGAAAGACATGTTCCACTTGTTTGACCAGTCTGTGATTTTGTCCAGGTCTTCAGAGAGTGAGGAGGCTGCAGACTGCCGATCTGAGGGAAGAGGAATGGAGTGGCAGAGAGTGGAGTCATCAGAAAAGAGATAGAGAGGATTTTTCCAGAGAGTCGGAGAGATCATTGATAAAGACCAGAAAAAGCACAGGGCCCAGAACACTGCCTTGGGGAACTCCAGCCTGAACAGGAAGGGGGAGATGAGAGAAATCCATTCAGGGCCACACGTTGACTACGACCAGAGAGGAAGTCCGCAAGCCATGCATGGAGATTTCCATAGATACCATAGGAGGAGAGTTTGGTGAGCAGAGCTGGGTGCCAGACCGTATCGAAGGCACGTGATATGTCAAGGGAGACAGCTCTCTGATTTCCTGTTTGGCATTGAGGACCTCCATCCATTGTTGAAACAGCAGAAGCAACATGTCCAGAGTAGAGCGACCTGGTCTGAAACCAAATTGATGATCAGAGATCAAGCCATTGGAGAAGAGAAAAGATTTCATATCCGAAGCAATGATGGATTCCATGACTTTGCTGATAATTGGGAGCAGGCTGATTGGTCTGTAGTTGCAAGGATCTGTTTTTGCACCTTTTTGTGTAAAGCAGTAATGTTTGCTGATTTCCAGGATGCTGGCAGATGACCTTGAGCAAAAGAGAGGGTGAAAAGAACAGAGAGAGGGTGAGATAGAGCGGCAGAGCAGGATTTTAGGACCCGTGGGCTGATGCCATCTGGTCCAGTTGCAGAATCAGAGTCGAGGTTTGACAAAAACTCCTCCACCTTGTCAGGAGAGAAGGACACAGAGTCCAGGAGCAGTTGGGTTCGACTGGGAAAGGTGGGAACAGAGAGAGATGGGTTTGGGACTAAAGATTTTGAGGCAAACACAGAGTTGAGGCATTCGGCTTTGTCACGTGCGATGTCAACTGTGTGGTCATTTGAGGTAAGGGAGGGGATGGAGGGGGAACAAACACCAGAAACGGATTTGACCAGATGCCACCTGCATTTGGAGGAAGGAGACAGGTTTGAGAGTTCATTCTTGAGTGAGGAGAGATAGTGCTTCCTGGCACTCCTGAGGGTAGACACACTTGTTTCGAGCTTGGTGGAAGGAACTGAGATTGCCTTCAGTTGGATTAGCCTTCCAAGAGGCAAAGGCAAGTTGTTTCAGGGCAACTGCCTCACCACAAGATTCAGTGTACCATGGACGGGAGGAAGGGTAAGACAACTGAAGGCGAGATGGGATAAATCTGTGCTTGAGAGAGAGAGCAGTTTGCTTTGGAAGAATTCCCAGGAAGAATTGATGTCAGAGGCACTGGAGATGGGAGACCAATCCAGACGATTGATGGTTGCTTGAAGACCGTCCCAATCGGCCTGAGTGAAATGCCAGACTCGTCGACGCTGAGGAGGCTCTCTGAGAATGGCCAGAGATGTCCACTTTGACAAGCACATGATCAGAAGAACCGATTGGAGCAGAAGAAGAGCAGCAGACATTAGCACGGAAGTTTGTCATAACCAAGTCTAGAAGAGAAGATACTCCATTGGCTGAGATCCGGGTCGGGAAATTGACAGATTGTGTCAATCCCAGTGAGTCACAGAAGTCCTTTGCTGAGGTGCCATGACTGGTGAGAGAGGAACCCACACCCAACCAGCTGGCATGATGACAGTTGAAGTCACCACATATGAGGAAGAGAGAGTTGGGATGAGTGGATAGAAGTTGGTCCATGTTGTCAGACAGTGAAATGTAAATGGAGTCATCACTGTTTGGAGGACGGTACAGAACACATATGAACAAAAGGTGGGAGTGGAGAGGAAGCCGTAGCCAGAGGTACTCCTGGGGGTGAGGAGGAGAGAGAGCAGTGCAAGGAGAGTGAGGAAGAGAGTTTTTGATAAAGATAGCCACCCCACCACCAGGACGAGGCTCAGGTCTATCATACCGGAGGAGGGAGTAACCAGGAAGAGATATGAAGGAATCAGAGACATCTTGAAGGAGGAAAGTCTCTGTTAAGTCCCTTCTTGTAACCTGAGTGAGATCTCCCACGTTGAATTAAAAATCAGTCAATCATCTTCTGAAAAGTTTGGAAAATTTAATTATTGAGTCTCAATTATTCAAGGCTAAATTAATTCCACATCACCAGCAACTTATATCATGAGGAGACATTGTGAGAAGTCATTGACCTGTCTACCCAGCATAAATTGAAACAGTTTGACGATTTGGGGCTTTTGGGATAGGGTGCAACAATACTAAGGGTCCATCTATAATAACAGGCCATCTTGATATTAAATACACACAATAAAGGGTATATATGTAGCTTTGGCCCCCAACTTGGTCCAACCCCCCAAAAAAATTTATTTGTCTGTGGACCTTTAACGGTTAAGGTGACCGGCTTAAGCTCTTCGGGTCTTGAGTAGTGTCTGCATGGTGAATTGAATCAACAGAACATTTAGGTAATCTCAGCTCTCGGAAGTAAGAAGTTGGAAGTTGGTGAGGGCATTAACCCCTTTCGGAGCACAAGGCTTCAGCCGTTAACCCGGTGCTTTTGCACAGATAGTTAACACCCAAACCATAAGCAGCTTCTTGCTTCCCACCCTGAACAAATGGTATTCCTGTTACCTTTTGTCGAACATCGGGTGTAACCAGTTGGTTTGTGAAAAAACTGCTAACAAATGTTCCCTGGTAAAAAGTTGGGGATAGGACAATTTGGTCATAAATTAGTCGTGGTAGTAAATCGATTTTGATCTGCACTTCATCTTGAACATCGCAATAAAAATTTACTCGTGATCACCTCCTAATGTCTGAAGTCCTGTCCTGCAACTTCGTGGTGACAGGTGGACGCCTCTTCGTGGTGGTTGTACCCAACCGCCCCCCAATGCAAGTCGGGGTCCAAAATCTTCCCTGCCTCCCGGCTTTGTCAGGGCAGCACGTCTCTGTCTCTGTCACACACACACACACCTGAATTTGTGAATGCAAGAGTACACCATCCTGGATGTGGGGGATCTCCGTCGCTCCTGCACGATGGATCGGCTGTCTCCATGACGCAGGTTATTCGAGAGAACTGTCTGGGGCTATACTCCAACTTACGACTACAACTATTCCTGTCTCCGACCTCCTTTGTTCATGGCTTAGTCGACATTGCCCTGAAATCTATCTAGCTGCTCTTTGCTAAACACTCTTTGGCAGTTATGCCTTTACTTAGATGTAGGGGCCAAAACTAAACATTTGAGGTCAAGAACTAATGTTGGTGTTAACCCTACTTTTCGATTTGTAATTCGAACAATGCCAATCGAAGTGTTTGTGGTAATCTATTCCTGGTATGTGAAGCACCCTGCAACCCATGCTTGCACAAAACGGATTGTTTTTTGGAACTCCTGCCACATTTTAAATAACATCACCATGCAAGTTTCTTAATGAGCGACCATGTTATACTCACAACTGGTAACGGCCCATTAGGAAACGCATACTTAAAGCATTCTTAAAAGAAGAGTGGGACTGAAAACACATTTAATGCGCTATTAACAGATTAACGTGACACTTCCCATCCACGACAGCCTCCGCCACGGTTAGAACGAGCTGATTCATCAATCATTGTTTGTTTAACCCTAATATAGAGCCATTCAAAAAGACGTAACATTTTTTTTTTAAGGGAGGTGTGAACTGACGGGTTTGGTTAAACCTTACAAATTTTTTTATGCGACTGATTAGATTTTTTGGGGGGGGGGAGGGGGAGGGGCGTTCTCCATGAATAACACTCGACCCAAACAAAGCTAATGGAAATCTGACGATACTAATTTGGGCAGTGTAAATCAGCACAGGCCTATGAGCAAAATGTTTTGGACCACCATAAAACCAAGATGGCGGCCCTATTTCGTCTGGGTGTCATGGTGGGTGGAGTTGAGCAGCAAATGTGGGTGGGGTCCAGCAGCCGTCCAACCAATAGGTGCACATTTCAAAAATCAACCAAGCTCCTCCTCCCCCAACAAGAACCACAACAGCACCAACAACCATGCCGCGCTCTTGCAGACCTGCAAAACGTCTCCATGGGAAGGTGCCCCGAAGTCGAAAGTTTTGTGCCAAGTCATTGCGGAGAAAGCTATTTTAAAGGTGGAAAGGGGTGGAAGAAAACACAAGTTGCTACTATGTGAAACACCAACCGATGCATGCAGAATACGGATATTTGTTTTTCTTTGGAATGTTGGCTCCATTTTCCATCCAATCGTGTAACTTTTTGCATGAAGTAACTTACCATTACACACATTTATTATTCGGTCAACTTGGTTGTGGGATGGCTTTGAAGATCACAAAATATGTCTTTCCATTGTTGGGAAAGGAGGTGCAGAGCAAACTGCACAAGCGCATCTTGCCTTGTTGGGGAGAGGGGAGTGGGGACAGGGTTGAGCGGGGCTAAGGGGAGGGTTGTACGATTGCTATAACTGCCAAATTATGCTACTATTATTATTGCTACCCTATGCTTACGGGGTGAAAAGTGGGGTTAGCCAATCGGGTGCGTACATGCGTATGTTCTCCATGTCTGCATTTTAAAAATTCATTTTCTTGGCTACAGTCAGTCCGATTGATACTAAATTTTCACCATAGTATGCATCTACTTATGTATGATGTTTAAGGTGATAATTATGACATCATAGGTCACGTTGTACAGGCGCCATCTTGTTTAAATTAATTTTCTCAACTGTTAGTGCGATTGACAAAATTTTCACCATGGTATGCGTCTACTTGTAGAAGTTTTTTAGCGATAATTCTGGCGTCATAGGTCACATGGTATGGCGCCATCTTGGAAAAAACGAAAAAATATTGGACCTCCATATCTCCAAAACCGTTCCATAGAAAAAAAATTAAAACGTGGCTTATTGTAAAAAAAAACACACGAGACCTGTGTCATTAGAAATGACGTCATTGGTACCTTCATTACGACATAATTCGACAAGTACAACACTTAGTCCAATCAGTTTGAAATTTCTTGAGCATGATCAATGCAGCAATATATTGGAAAATGGGAATTTATGTCATCGGTCGCTGCCCTGGCAGATATTGGATCAAATAAAAATAAAAATAATGAGTTGGCTCACACAAAGTCGATTGCGCAGGGTAAGTATTTAAGAATTATATGAATATACCATCTACTTGTTAATACTGCATTAGTATTAATTATTACATGCTTTGTTATATAGATTTTTTTATTATTTATTTGGTAATTATAATGCCAAGCTGTGGAGGGACCTATTAAGCTGTTCTATACACCTTGTCCTTTTTCAATCCTGACAAATCTCACATTCTCACTATCTCTCTCCCAAAGGGCTGTCAGGCAAACCCTCCCCCCTCTCTACTCCCTCTCAAAGTTCAGTCACTCAAACTCTTGGGCCTCAACATCAGCCATGATCTTTCTTGGACAAACCACAATTCTAAATTTGGCTTACAAAGGCAGTGCCACACTGTGCATCCTCCTTCACACTTGAGCTCCTATATACATAAAAGGCCTTAATCCACAACTTGGAGTACTGCTCTTTACTCTGGTGTGGTGCCCCTGCCTCGTGCCATGCTCAGATTGATGCCCTGGAAACCAAGAATTTCAAATCGGAATCTTCTTCTTCTTCAAAGAGAACAGTCTTTGGGCCGATCGCTTTCCTATCAGATCGGTCGGTGGTCTGTTTCCTCACTGCTCCCATCTGGTCTTGCACTCTTTGCTGTTTGTGTTCTGTCTCCCTCATCTACCCCAGCCTCCTCCCTTTCCCCAGGTTTCTTCAAGGTACACAGTAACCCCCTTCCAGTGAAACACCCCAAATCCAGTCACTGCTCACCTCCACTCAATCGTTCTTCTCTTTGACCCCCACCTGTGGAACAAAAACTTCCTCATTCTCATTCTTCCCTCCAGGGCTCCAAGACAACTATTCACCACCATTCCAGATTTAACCCCCTCACCCCCATCCAAAACCATGTTTTCATCTTCAGTCAACCCCCACCTCTTTCCACGTTTGGTTTTTCCTTTCAAATCTGTGATTTGGAATTCATTGTTATATCCATCATGTTTATCCAGTCATCCCCTTGCCTTGCTCATTCTTCTTGCACATCCCTTCAAATCTCCCACTATTTTGTTACCCCCCCCCCCCCCCACCTCCAACTCTTTATATTGTACTTTTCATTCTGTTACATCCTGATCTGCTCTTGCTCCTCCACAAGCCTAAACTGCCGACAAAAAATAATAATAAAAAAACACTTTCGTTTCAAACAAACTTCATTTCGTTACAAGTTAAAATGTAATGCAAAACACAGCAAATGATACAAAAGAGCAAATACACAAACACCAGTAAAAAAAGAAGATCTGTAAATCCAGGTTTATTTCTCAGATTTCAGTGAAGACCCAGCGCCTCGGATCTGATTTTCCCCCAAATCACGTCCAACGTAAATAAAGCTTTATCAAAATAATTCTTCTGCCGACGTGAGCGGAGTACTTTGAGAACAGCGGTTCAGGCTCCGATTAGCTCAGGATTGCTTCTGAACCAAAGCTCCGGATCAAAAAGCCACAAAGGGCATTTGTGGACTAGAAAAGTCAACATTTTTCATAAAACGTGGGTAAAACTGCAACGCAATGCGGTTGTGAAGGTACATTACCCACTACAATCCTGCAGCGGAATATTTAGCTAGTGCATTGTCCCAATGCAGGATTACTTTAATTTGAACACAGGACAGGAAGCCAACAGATGCACAGAGCATATGGTAGTGCTATTAGAGGAACTGGGAAACAGCCAGGAAAAGAAGCTCACATCGACAAACATCCTGGAAACAGCCAGAGTACAATCTTCATTTGAAGCCTGCAATAAAAAAAAATAATAAAAACGCCTCCTGGCTGATACCCATATCCACAGCCTATGCTTATTTTATTTCACAGAGGTACCAGTAGAGCATTCTTAAGTGTTTTAACACTAGCAATTCCAGAGAAATTAAACAAACTAGAGGGAATTACCTATAAAAAGCACAAATGGTAAACAAACCCTCAAAAATGAAAATGTCACTGCTGTTTGCGCACAGTCCAGTTTGAAAGACTCAGGAAACATCCCTCGTGTTTCGTTGTATCGCGTGTTGTGCGAGGCAAAAGCAAAACGTCAGCTCTGTCCTGATTCATGGCAAAAGACAAAACTGGTGGCATTGTAGATAACAGCAGACGCAACAATAAGCAGGCAACAGGGCAGAGGCTGGTGCTGGAGGGTCTATGGAAGCGGAATGGCCCTAAAAAGATGCCTGAAGCAGCAGTCGTGAAAAGGTCCTCAAACACGTCATTTTTGTCCAGAAGTTGCCGGCTTTTCGTGGAGTAAGACAAACAAAATCCCCCACAATTGTGGCATGTTAGAGCTCAAATACAAACTCGAAACCATCGGTGCTCAGGCACCAAAAAGGACAAAAAAACAAGAGATAGAAAACCTAAAACAAAATAAACGAGGACATTGATGGAACCCAAGACATCCAAATGCCACGTATCTACTCAAGCGTTCAGCAGGAAAAACCAGTACAAGTTGTACCATAATGGCGGCCATGGGCTCCACTGAGATGCAATACGGCAAAAGGAAACACAACGAGCGTTTCGGGTCAGCAGAAGATATCGCATGACCAAGATGTCTGCATCAGGAATGGACAAGACAATGAAAAAAGGTCAAATGTCATCATCAGAAGTATCGCTGCTGGTGGAATCTGTCTCGACCTCTCCTTGCATGCTCAAAGCTGCCTTCCAAGATGGGAAGGCAAATGCTACCCCAGGTGACACCGCCACAGGCCCATTCTTACGTAGCCCGTTCCGCCGCAGTCCATTCATTTGCAACTGAAATTGTTGGGGAGGGAAGGGATGGGGTGGAGAAAATAAATGACAAATGCAGAAGAAAATAAATTGGCAAACTGGACAAGAAGAAAAGTAAAGACCGCAGGAAAAAGTGGGAGAACATTGGGGGAAAATGAGAAGCCAGTTTCAACAGAAAATAATCAGCAAAAATGAATGTATGTGTCACACAATTAGACAAAAATTAAGCCAAGAAATTAAAGAACACTGGCAGAAGAGACGGTAGTGATGAAACAAAGAATGGAAATTTGTGGGAAAAAAATAAGCAAAAATATTTTCCAAGAACAAAAACGAATAGCCTTAACATTGGTAAAATCATGCAGGAAGCCTCAGAATGCAGCAGCGAATACACAGGTGTCAGATATTGGTCTTGTTGATAGGTGGACTACATAGATAAGTGAAATTCACACAAAGTGAATGACATTGAAGAACCTGAGGAGTGCACAACTAAAAGCTTTGTGGTTCTTTACCTCCGCCACCCAAGGTGGATGGAGGTTATGTTTTCACCCGTCTCTTTCGCTGTATGTCTGTCTGTGACAAGATATCTCAAAAAGCTGTGGACGGATTCGGACTAAATTGGCAGAGAGGGTAGTGTATATAACAAGGACGGCATGATTAGATTTTGGTGAAGATCCGGATTCGGATCTGGCTACTATAATTTTTTAAAAGTGATTTATCACTATTGGGAGATAGGGACAAAAACGATACATAGCAGGATATCTCAAAAAGTTTTGGACGAAACTTGGTGGGCAGGTTGTGTGTGTGACAAGGACTATAGTCTAGTAGGAAGACTAGGTCCCCCTGCACCCCCCGGAGATATACTTCTAATCAGTGTTTCTAGATTGGAAAAAATGTGTAGAAAATGACTAGCTATGGCCCCAAGCTGAAAAAATGTCCCACATACCATTTTTATGCAAATTACTGCTGCAAATTTTATGCAAAATTATGCAAATTTTATGCAAATTTTTGATGAGGAGTAGAGTTGAGGGGTCTTTGAGGGCTTCATCGAGGTGCTCTCGGTTGCAAGACTGGGTCATTCTGAGAAGCACAGCAGGGTCAGAGATCATGATGTTCTCCTCCTCAGTGAATCTCTCCATCAACAGCCTCTCCATTGCCTCACACACTGTTTTGAGGCAAAAGAGGGACTTTGCGTAGGCCTTTCCACTGAGAACACCTTTGAGAGATCCACTTGTTACTAGTTGTGCCTCAAAGAGAATCTCTGCATATCCAGAACCACGCATCTTGTGTCCAGTGAGCATACTATAATCGATTCGATTTTGGTGAAGATCTGAATATGGATTCGGAAACGAGAATTGTTTAATTTTCAAGCAATTCTTCACCATTGAGGGATCGGGCGAAAAGTGATATACACATGATATTTTAAAAAGTTATGGACGAGTTATGACAACTTGGAAGATGAGTTGTTTCGGTGACAAAACAAGCCGATTAGATTTTGGTTCAGGTCCGGATACAGATCCGGCTCATCGGTGGGATACAAAACAAATTGTTCCGCCTGCAAAAGGTTTGCGCTCTACTGAGTGCCGTCCTAGTTTTAATTCTGTGTTATGGAAATGTCCTTCAAATGTCTCTGTTAATGTCTATATTAAAGTTTACGTTTTGTATCCAAAGATAGGCCAGATATGGATTCGGACCTGAACCAAAATCGAATCGGCTTGTTCTCATAACCGAACAAACTCATCCACCCAGTTTTGTCATAACTCGTCCACAACTTGAGATATTGTACTATTCTCGTTTTTGTCCAATCTGTCAATGGTGACGAATCACTTCAAAAAAAAGTAAAACGATTATCGTATATGGATCTTCACCAAAATTCACTATATTGTTCCTTGTTACACACCCAACCGTCTACCAAGTTTCATCCAAATTCGTCCAAAACGGTTTGAAATATTCTGCTCACAGACAAACAAACAAGATATCGTGGAGAGCACAATACTTGCGAAATTCATAAAACAATTTTGACCTTAAAATAATTGGTTGAATTAGATGACCAAATATGCAAATCCTCTTCAAATTTCAATCAGTTAAACATTGACAATTTTAGAAATTTAGCATACATCGATTGACCTTTTAGCCTACGTTGACCTCAAAAATAATGGGTGGTTGAAAATCGTACCCTAATATGCATATCCTCTTCAAATTCAGATGAAAATTAAGGATTTTAAAAACAAGACCCAAGTTGTTGACCTTTAGAACTCAAAATCAATAGGCTTCTTGCTTACGACCCACTCCACCATATGGTGAAGTTTTGTGAAGATCGGTTTAAAATTGTGACCTGTAGGCGATTGACATGCAGACAGCCAGACAGCAAACTCCGTCCACCTTCTTTGGCAGAGATAACTCGACAAAGGTCAAGGTGAACATGCTATACCTGAGCTTGCCAGCACAGCACAGCACAAAAATGATTCTCCAGGTTTTCCCAATGCAAATCCAACAACTGAATGATATTCACAAATTGCAGCCTGGGTCAGATTTTCTTTGAACCAGATTGTCCTGTTCTGTTCTCAATTCAGTGCAGATTCCCACAAATCTCTGAGTCAGACCACATGGGTAGAGCTAAAAAATAACAAAATACTGACAAAACTACTTAGAGGCAAAATATAGCCAAACACAGTAAGTATGGTGTGACGGTTTGGGCTGCAATTTGGTACACCAGCAAGACAGACTCCATATTCAAAAATAATCGAATGTACAGCATTCCCAATATTTCATCAAGACTGTTCAATTTGGAGCAAACAGTGCCAAAAATCAATGACACCGCAACTTGAAAATAAATTCCTTGAAAGGGAACATTCATACCGCGATGGACAACTCAAAAAACAAATTTCATTACTGGAAATAATAATAAAGTGCAATGACAGAGCATGGGAGTTTGTTGAAACAAAATTTGTCCCTTCTTGGCTCTTCTATTTTATTTGAGGAGCTTGTCTAGCAATGTGCCAATGTTCACGAGGCGATAAGGCCGAATAATCAACATTTAAACATACAAAGGTTAGTCAGTTTGTTTGCTTGTTTGTTTCCATATTAGTTTCCAAACCCTTCTGTGAATTTCACCGACATTTGCTGTACAGCAATATTTTCAAACCTGGTAGGCAAATGTCACAATTAAAACTTTCATTTATTAATTCGAAAGGAATAATGGCCACTTCAGCGACCTCCCGTCTTCTGGCCGAACTGAATGTCCAGTCCAAGCTCTGCCATAGTGACGTGTTGGCGTTGGACGATTACGAGTCGATTCAAATAACACACTCCTAACAAAATTTAGGCAACCCGATTTTGAGTGAGTGACAACTTGTTATAAACAATTTCACAGCAAACTTTGTTTTAATGTAGTTGGGAATAAATCTTGTTTTTTTTGATGGCATACAGGGTACATTTTTATTTATTTATTTTACCATCACTTTCAGCATCTATTTGACTTGCAATTTCAGTGTGCATCAGATATGTAAAGTCAAGGAAGAAGAACGATAAGATGCACGGAAGTGTGGGGTGGGGGGGGGGACATGAATAGAAGAGGATTGAAGCAAGCCTTCACAGTGAGTGAAGGCAGAAAGGGGTTAAAATACAGCAATGAGAATTGCATGCATGTGGGGAAATGGGTAATGCAGAAAAAGCACAATGAGAGCACGCATCACTGTACCTTCTCCTTAATACGCTGAAATTCACGCATCTCATCTTCAGTTAGCGGAGTCGAGCATTCATCATCACAAAACTCCTGCCAGCCCATCTCCTTCAGCAGTCTATGCAATGAAAGCATGCAATTAGATTTATACAAGGCCCAGCAGTCTTGAGAGCACATTGATCAGCTCAGAGGTGCACTACAGACATTTTGTTTTACTCAGATGATGGTTGTAACAAATTAGGTATACATTGTATATACAGTACAAACAGTCACACCATTTTTTCAAAGTGTACATTAAATTTATTGTGCATATTCAGAGGAAATTTAAGATTTAATGGCATCTCCAACCAGCAAAATAAAAGTAGGCCATCCATTTGTTACATCCATGCAGGAGTAGAGGGGTTGATGAGTTGCTAAAGTACAAATCACAGTCGATATACATATATATACATACACAACAGTAGTACAAACATGAACTGGAGTTTACCCCCCAATTAATTTAATCAATGCATAGTTTGAAGGAAAGAATTGGGGGGTGAGAGACAGAGATGATTAAATTTCTCAATCATATTTTCCATTACTGTAATACACACAGCTCCAAGGTATAAGCTCTCATCATCAATGAGCTATGTGCCAAGATGAGAACACCAAAGGGATTGACATATTTTGTGGTCTCATCAAATCACATGGCTTATGTTGCCAAGATAGATTCAATTCCCATATAATGTGTGGACCACATACATTGTCTACCAACATCGTAAATCACGTCAACTGCACTGATGTCAAAAGGTAACGTCCTGCACCTTTTGTGCATGCCCCACCAAGAGCCTTGGATCGTTGCTGAAAAAAAAACTAGAACGGCACTCAGTAGAGAGCATACCTCCACCAGGTGAACAATTTACGTTTTGTATCCTAGAGAAGACCAGAAAAATCACAATACAGAATCACATTTAATCAAAATCATCCGTCCACAACTTTTGGAGATATCCTGCTATATCATTTTTGACCCCATCTCCCAATGGTGAAGAATCACTTAAATAACTAGATGGTATTCATAGAATACTTACCCTGCAGTCAACTTGTTGCGAGCCAACGCTTATGTTTTTGAACATTTTTTTTCCTTTGATCCAATATGGCTGCCAGACCATGTGAGCGATGACATCATAAATATATATTCTCTAATATAATTGTTGCATAGATCATGCTCGATACATTTCAAATTGATCAGACTAAGCGTTGCCCCTGTCGAATTACGACGTCATAATTATGGCACCAATGACGTCATCGTTAACATCTATTCCCCATATGGAGTTCTTTACAATGAGCCATGTTTCAATGTTTTCCATGCAGCGGTTTTGGAGATAGAGGTTCAACATTTTAGGGTTTTTCCAAGATGGCGCCTGTACCACATGACTGATGACGTCATTATTATCATTCAAATGTTCGAAGGGTGGAGGCGCTCCTATGATGAAAATTTCATGTCCATCAGACCAACAGTTGCTGAATTTTTTAAATAATGAACGGATGGATAAGTGTTGTATTTGTCGAATTATGACGTCATAACGAAGGCACCGATGACTAACATATCTTATTCCCCATGGGGAGTAGTTGACGAGCCAGGTCTCAATTTTTTCCATGGAGTGGTTTCAGAGATATAGAGGTGTGAGGTTTTTCCAAGATGGGGCCTGTACCACGTGACCTATGACGTCATAATAATCATTAAAATTTTCTTCAGGTATACTTCAAATTTTCATGTCAATCGGACCAAAGGTTGCCGAGAAAATGATTTTTTAAAATACAGACACGGCACATGGCACACGTACGTAACTGAATGCTTAACCCAGGTTTTCGCTTCACGAGCACAGGTAAATTATACAAGCTGGATCCGGATCCAGATCTTCACCAAAATTGAATAGATTCTTCCTGGTCACACACACAACCTGTCCAACAGGTTTCGTCCAAATCCATCCATAACTTTGAGATATCCTGCTATGTTTCGTTTTTGGCCCCATCTCGCTGGCCCTATCTTTCGTTTTTGGCCGTTTTTGGCCTTATCTAAATAAGTTCGTTTTTGGCCTTATCTCCCAATGGCAAAGAATCACTTAAAAATAACTCAATAACTCTCATATCTGAATCCATATTCAGATTCTCACCAAAATCTAATGGAATCGTCCTTGTCAGACAACCAATCTCTCCACCAAATTTCGTTGAAATCCATCCACAACTTTGAGATATTTTGTTCACAAATGGATAAACAGACAAAGACAGGGGTGAAAACATAACGTGCATCCACCTCTGGTGGCGGAGGTAATATAATAAAATAGGAGGCAATATTTACTAATCAAGTTTCATCATAGCCTGGTGTTGGCTTAGCGGTTAGGGTGCCGGCTTGGGATCCTAGGATCCTGGGTTCGAATCCCGGTCGATTGCTAAATTAACACCAGGGGGGTTGACTCAGCCTGTCATCCTTCCGAGGTCGGCAAATTGAGTACCAGCTTGCTGGGATGAATGATCCCGGTGTGTACCCCGGTTTAGAATAGGTACACCGTATCCCTGCGCATCGTGAGGCGACCAAGGGTTGGCGTCAGGAAGGGCATCCGGCCACAAAAACATTGCCTCAAACAGGGAACCATGATTGTCATGGGGCCCACAAGGCTAACCCCCGCTCTAGCGGGGAAAATGGCCTTAAAACGATCATTCATTCATTCATTCAAGCTTCATCAGATTTCACCTTTATTGCAGACTTAGCATTGTATAGCTATAGATATCATGGGTGGAGCTGAAACGCAAGTGCAACTTGTTCACATAAACATTTGCAATTAACTACAGGATGTACAAATGAAAACGGCACTGAAAAGCCTTTTACCAAATATTGTAGATGGCTTAAATATTCCTAAGATATATGTAGTAGAGCATATAGTAAAGTGGAATATCACTTAACTGATGACAACATTTCAATGAGTTGCAAAAACCAAAACTCTCCAAAATGATACGAGATTATAGAATAAAACACTTTGGAATATCAGTTCCTTCATGACTATTTGCAAAAGAAATTAAATTGTACATTTCAGACTCCTTGCTGTTAGTCTGTGCAAAACATCATCTTGTGTGTGACCTTGTATTGTCCATGTCATAACACGGTATCTGAGAATCAATCCATCGATGAAATTTTCTATGCTGCTGTAAAAGGAATAACCTGTTGATTTTCCATTATAAAAATCCATAAACTCTGCTTCAGGGGACAGATTCCACTTCATGTTGGCGATGGAAAAATAAGCATTTATTTGAACACTTGCATTAGGGCGGGAAGTGAGGAGGGGGGAAGGGGTGCTGGGGGGGAATCAATTTCCCTTAGGTCTCTGCACCTCAAATACCCTGCAGCGCCCCAAGGTGGTGTATTTTGCTAGCAGGGTGACGCGGACACAATGAAAATAAAATTACAAACGACCGGTGGGGAAAATGTGGAAGCTGGATTTGTGGGACATGGCACTCCAAATTAATCTCAAGATAAAGACCAAAAAAACCTCTCCATGTATGCTCATGTACAAAGGACATCTGCAGAGAGCAGTATGTACATCATCAATACACCAGGAGGGCTGCCATCGCTTCCCATGCACGTTTCCATATCTTTCCCATTATGAGTAGTTCAAGTCATTTCTTCAGATTTTTTACCACGGGGCTTCACAAGTTTTAATTTTACGTTTCCGATGTTTCTTATCGATATGTTAAAGTAGCCCGATTTCTCCGTTGGTCCATCCCCGTCTGTCACGTTACTTTGGCTCAAACGTTATTACGGCGTTACATCTGGAATGGCATTACACCTATTGCTAGGATAGGCCTCCACGGACATGAATGTTAGCACCAATGCCAGCACTCAACACTCCATTGCTTTGCTGATGGCAGTTGAAACTATATATATATATACTAGTGGGGTCACCCACTAGTATATCTCTGCATTTCAAAATATATCTCTGCATTTTCCCGCGTTGCTGACACCGAGTCCAAAACCATCGATCAAAATGAAATCAGATGGTGAGTTAGATTTAGATTGGAGATAAAGGCGTGAGAGAGACTCAATGGCCTTGAAGTTACAGGCCTTTGAGAATTCATTTCGTTCTATAAACGGCAACTTTCATCGGATTTTCTTCCCGTTTTTTTTCAACCGAGTCAAACTATGTTAGCGACTGTGAAAAATGAAATGATATATCGAATTTGATTTGAAATAAAACTGGGAGAGAGAGCAAGACACCACGGGCCTACAAAACAGGCCTCAAAGCTATGCGAGTTAATAAAATGGTGGATATTTGTTTATAATTATATGAAGCCACTTACAGAATGGGTGGAGCTACTCTGCAAACCGAGTAAGCCACACCCCGGACAGACAGACAATCATCTACGGCTATTATAATATAGATATATATGTAAATGTAAATGTAATGTGTGTGTGTGTGTGTGTATATATATATATATATATATATATATATATATATATATATATATATATATATATATATATCTGACCTCTGTAGGCAACAGGGTGAATGATTGGCAGACGTAACGCATTGGAATGAAAGATTTAGTTAAATGGCAGAGTAGATGGCGCTATGGTTGGGATGTAATTATGGTGCTACGTCTACCGCTGGGGTTTTACGGCAGTGTATTATTAATGACACGGTGAAATGCATTTTTCAAATTGCAAAAAATAAAATAAAAATAATAATAATTTAAAAAAAGGTGCAACACCACACCATGGAACACAAGACAACTTCATCATGTTGTAGTCACACGGGTTTGTTTCAGTTGCCCACTTCAACATGACCATAATGGTCAGCTGGGTCGGCAGTCTGGGACCAGATTACAGGTATTTTCATTCCAATAGTGCGATACAGTGCCGGTGGAATCATTAAAACAGTTGGACGTTATGCTAACTATGACTGCACAGCTTGTCTTTAGTTAACAAAGGAGCGCGCGGCAGCCCATGTGGTATGGTCTGGATATGTGGCATTAATAGCCATAGCTAATAAACCCTTAACGGGCTTTCCTACAAATGATCGCTGCGGCCCAAATTTACCCGGAGGCCATGTACAGTCGTGGGCAAAAATATTGGCACCCTTGCACTTTTTTCAAATAAAAATCTTTTGGTATCCACATGTGTATTTTTTTGGTTTGCAGTGGAACAAAACAAAAAAAGGTTGAAAAAATTACTAAATCTTAGCTTATTCCACACAGAAATCCTAAAATGGCCCGGCACCTTTTAGAAGTTTAGGAATAATTAGATTTCAAGCAGGTGATTCTCCTTTACTTTGAAATTGAACTCACCTGGGGCGAGTTGCAGGTGCCAGCAATATGAAAACCACTCATTCAACCAGTTTCAATGGAGAAAAGGAGCCATTCTGCTGTTTTGTGTCACTGTGTGTACCGCAATGAGCATGGAGAAAAGAAAGAAAACCAGAGAATTGTCTGAGGTCACACACAATATTGTAGCCAAGCATGGACAATCTCATGGCTAAAGTCCATCTCCAGAGACCTTGATGTTGCTGTATCCACCGTGCACAATGTTATCAGGAAGTTTAATTAATGCCCATGGCACTGCAGCCAACCTCCCTGGACGTGGCCGCAAGAGAAAACTTGATTGAAGATTGCAGCGAAGGATTGTCCAAATGGTGGAGAAAGTACCAGGATCAACTGCCAAACAGATTCAAGCTGATCTTCAGACACCAGGTACAACAGTTTCAACTCACACCATCCATCGCCAACTCAATTGAAGGGAGTTCTATGGTAGGAGACGCAAGAGGACCCCACTGCTGAGAAAGCCCAAATGGAGTTTTCGAAAAGACACATGAACAAGCCAAAATCCTTCTGGGAGAATGTCCTGTGGACAGATGACCAAATTAGAACTTTTTGGTAAAGCACATCATCTCTATGTTTACAGACAAAAAAAGAAAAAAAGCCTTCAATGAAAAGAAAACCTTCCCTACAGTCAAACATGAGGTTCAGTGATGTGTTGGGGTTACTGTGCTGCCTCCGGCACTGGGTGCCTTGAATGTGCACATGGCATCATGAAATCAGGAGATCAGGAGATTATCAAGGCATTTTGGAGCACAATGTTCAACCCAGTGTCAGAAAGCTGGGTCTCCGTCGAAGGTCATGGGTCTTGCAGCAGGACAATGCCCCCAAACACTTCAAAATGCTTTTATGTTTATAACAATAATAATAATAATAATAAATGAATGGTTCAAGACAAAACGCTGAACTGTTCTGAAGTGGCCAGCAATGAGTCCAGATCTAAATCCCATTGAACACGTGGTAAGATCTGAAAACAGCAGTTGGAAGAAGGCACCCTTCAAATCTAGGAGAACTGGAGCAGTTTGCACAAGAAGAGTGGGACAAACTGCTAGTAGAGAGGTGAAGGAAGCTCATTCATGGCTACAGGAAGCACTTGACTCGTTATTTTGTCCAAATGCTGTGCTACCAAATATTAAGGCTCGGGTGTCAATAATTTTGTCAATGCCATTTCTTTTTATTTTCTGATTTAAAAGGATATATTAAGTTCTGAATCAAAAACAAAGGTTCTGTAATATTAACAGTGAAATAAAGAATTGTAGAGACAAAATACTTTTGTCAATTTCAACTTATTTTTAGAGAAAATTGTGAGTTATTTGAAAAAATTGCAAGAGTGCCAATATTTTTGGCCACGACTGCACATCATGAGGGTTGAATGTCGTCTATTACATATAACGAGACATATCTAATATCACAATTAATTACTTTACACTTACTCTTGGACATTAATTAAGGAGGTAACTATACTATACCAAGTATAACTAAACCAAGCAATGTTAATCATTAGGAGTCATTCTCACAACAATGTTTTTTTTTTTTTTTAGCAAATAAGTGCGCATATCACTAAAATTAACACTGCGTTGTTAACAGTAAACAAAATATTGATGGGAAAAAAATATTTGTAATCAAGTACAGATACATTCAAAGCACATGGCCCCCATGCCAAATAATTAAATATCCTCCAGCGCAGCATTGCCGGGGCGCCTCTGGCTCAGAGAGACTGTATTTGGAGGGAGAGGTGCACAATAATTGATTAATTGCATAATTAAAATCAATTAAATATTTTCATAAAATATTTTCTTAATCAATTGTCCAACAGCATAACTAAACCACTAGTGCTTCATCCAAAGATGTAACTTTTAGAATTTAATTAAATGTCATTAATAAAAAAAATAAAAAAAATTGAACAATTGATTAATCAATAAATCAAAAATACCCTTCACAGCCAAATCATTTGGTCATTGTCGTGTCCAAATATCAGCTTCCTCGCTCAAAAGGTGCCTGAGATATTGCCCAGATGAGAAAGAAAATAAATAAATGATCAATAATGAAAATAAATAAATAATAATCCTTAAAAAATGAAATAATTATTCAATCAGCAAATAGAACACATAAACCACCACCATTTCATCCAAATCTGTACCTGGGGAAAATTTTTTTTAGACATTCATCAAAGAATTCAATCATTAATCGAATAATTGATTAATCAATGAATCAAAAATACCCTTTACAGCCAAATCACTTGGTCATTGTGTCCAAATATCAGCTTCCTAGGTCAAAAAGTGCCTGAGATAACTCCCAGAAGAGAAAGGAAAAGTATAAGGAATTGATTAATCGATAATAATTAAGTAACATCAATTAATTGATTAATCAAAACACAAAACATACTGTTGTTGACAAAGTACTTACTCACTATTGTGCCCAAATTTAAGCTTCCGAGTTCAAAGGATGGCTGAGATATCGCCCAGACAAACAAGAAAACAAGAAAGAAAACAAGAAAACAAGAAAGCAAACAAACAAGCGTTACGCCTAGGTCCCCCGTCACTGAAGTGATGTGAGTTGACAAAGTGGAAGACGCAGAAAACATGCTATGATATGATATTTCGCTCACAAGGTTCAGACATACATGGAGGCGGCCATATTGGATTTTGACGTGGCAACCCAATTTTCAATAGCGTTCTTCCTTGTGCCGAGATACACCCAAACACCAGATTAGAAGTTGGTACTTCGCTTATTTTTCAAGATATTCATCTCACAAGGTTCAGACATACCTGGCGGTGGCCATCTTGGAATTTGACGTGGCGACCCAATTTTAAACAGCCTTCTTGCTTGTGCCTAGATACACCCACACACCAGATTAGAAGTTGGTACTTCGCTTATTTTTCAAGATATTTCGCTCAAGGTTGACATATATATGGTGGCGGCCATCTTGGATTTTGACGAGGCGACCCAAATTCCGATAACGTTCTTCCTTATGCCGATACACACCCACACACCAAATTAGAAGTTGGTACTTCGCTTATTTTTCAAGATATTCATCTCAAGGTTCAGACATACATGGCGGCGGCCATCTTGGATTTTGACGTGGCGACCCAATTTTAAACAGCGTTCTTGCTTGTGCCTAGATACACCCACACACCAGATTAGAAGTTGGTACTTTGCTTATTTTTCAAGATATTTCGCTCACAAGGTTCAGGCATATATATTGGCGGCCATCTTGGATTTTGACATGGCGACCCAATTTTCAATTGCGTTCTTCCTTATGCCTAGATACACCCACACACCAGATTAGAAGTTGGTACTTCACTTATTTTTCAAGATATTCATCTCACAAGGTTCAGATATACATGGCATTAGACATACATGGCGGCGGCCATCTTGGATTTTGACGTGGGTTCGAATGCGGTCACACACCAAATTCGAATGCGGTCCTTCGCTTATGCACGCAAACACGCCCGCACGGACGGACGGAAAAACCATAGTCCCCCTTTCGCTCCGCTGTGTGATGGGGGACAACAAGAAGTCGTCATGCGGAGCACGATACTTGCAAAATACGCCCCATAACATGATGCCACCACGACCATGCTTGACAGTAGGGATGGTGTTGACTGGGTGATGTGCAGTGTTAGGCTTGCGCCCGACACAACGCTTTGAATTTAGACCAAAAAGTTCAATTTTTGTGTCGTCTGATCGCAAAACTTTTCTCCATAAGTCCACAGTATCAAGATGCTTTTTCGCAAACTCCATACAAGCTTTTAGACGAGTCTTTCTTTAGTAATGGCTTCTTTATTGACACCTGCCCACAGAGGCCAGATTTGTGAAGGGAACAGGATATTGTGATTGTTGAACACTGAACCCCAACTTGGACATAGAGCCTTGCAGATCTATCAAAGTGATTGTTGGATTTACAGTGACATCCCGAACGAGTTTCCTGCTTGCCCGGCTGCTGAGTTTGGATGGGAGACCTGATCCTGGTAGAGTCTGGATGGTATAATAAATCTTCCATTTCTTTATGATGGATTTCGCCATATTCAAAGGGATAATGAATGACTGAAATATTTTTATAACCCTCTCCTGCTTCTCCACCACTTTGTCTGACTTATTTTGATAGCTCCTTGGTCTCCATGTTTGCTTTGTTGACCAAGTGAGTTGCCCTTAAAAACTCCTTAGTTATGTGGGGAGGGGAGAGGGGGGTGGGGAGTCTTATTGTTTAAATTAAACCACTGCTTACATACAGGTGAAACCTATTACACATATTTTGTAACCTTTCAAACAAAGGATTTGCTCCTGAAGTGGTTTAGGGTTAATTAGACAATAAAAAATAAAAAAATTAATACATTTTATTTACAAAGTACTTTTCAAATACAAGGAAATCTCAAAGTACTGAACAAGGAAAAATCAGTTTATCAAGGGAGATCAGTTCGACATTTGGCGCACCTTTCAGAAGCGCATCCCCAACATAAACCGGGGTCTTACAGTATTCCATTTCAAGTCACAGATTCCATGTATTCAATCCATTTTCCACAAGTGAGGAAAATCATTTGCTCCGATGAAATGAGGAATACATTAGGTCAGATTTGGCTGTGGCAACTCAGCTTTATACAACACTGCCCGTGTGATATAAACAAAGCAACTTAGTAGGGACAATGGTGGACGATTGGTACTGAGACAGCAATACATGCCTGTGCTCTGCCTCCAGAGAGCTGGACAGGAAGTTTCCTTCAGATGCTGTGGCTGCCAACACACCACCATCAGGCCAGGCTTGTACAGTCCACCCCTCTGCATCATCAGTTGGGTCACTATGCAGACTCCCATCCTGCGATTCCGTCTCGGTTTCATTCTTGTGCAACACGAGACCATTGTTTGCCCCAGATAGATTCTCATTCTGCTGGGGTCCAAGGATTTCAAGGATATGTAGATTACAGTAGGGGTGCCAAAAAAAATAATAGAAAAATACATAAAAGGCTTAATTGCTAGGATGTTTATCGCATAGTTGAGGGCAAAAGCTTACCATGGTTAATAAAACAGCAGTCACGCTTTGTCTTGAACATTTAAAATGGTATTACAAATAAAGTTTGTTTTGTATGTGGAGGCATCCAGCCAAGGCATTAAAATACTTTCGTGGAATGTAATGGTGACTTGACAAAATTAGTTGCAAGCTGCATGGAGCTCTTTTCACCACAAGGGGAAAAAAATGCAAGCAGGGGGCATAATTTTTAGGTTTTTGCGTTTCATGATGGCTAGTACACCCACTCACTGTGGGAGCAGCAGGGGAAGTCAAGTTATTATCCCTATTATTACAAATATAAATTATAACCTTTACTTATGTTATAGATCGTCATTTATTTTTATTACTAAAATTTACTTTCGTGAGGGTGTCGGGGAACAATATTGCACGTCGCAAAAGCCCCTTGGGCAGGGGGGATATTGTTTTGTAATAACATTAATATTATGCTATTATCATCAGTGTTGTTATCACATTTGAAATGGCCTTGGAAAAACGGCATAATCCCGGTTGCATAAAAACCCTCAACCTTTAGGAAAGATTTCCCTTAAGGTACGTTGCAGTTCCTAAGATAAGGATTTACTTAAGTTATGTTGCAGAAAAAACCCTTAAGGGTAAGGATTCCCTTAAAGTGAAGGAAATCCTTAGGAGCCGTTGCTATGCCAGGCAACAAATCAGATTAGAGATAGGAAGAGGTGTCCGAAAGAAAAAAAACCACAATTACACACGTAAGTTTAAATGGCACTTGTTATATGTTGCATGGGGAACACGTTTTTGCAAATGAAGGAGGAACAAAATGATTGTGTAAAATTAATTTCATTCTCATAGAGTATTTTATTACTTCCACCACTGAAGGTGGGTGGAGTTTATGCCCCGGTTGCATTGTCGTGTGTATGTAAACGTAGATGTAGCAATATAACAAGCATATATGTAGCAATATAACAAGCATATATGTAGCAATAGAACAAGTGTGTATGCAGCAATATAACAAGCATCATTTAAAATCACATGTTCATTATGTGTTCTTGCTTTCGGACGAGCATCCCATCTCTAAGCTGATTGGTTACCTAGCATAGCAACGGCTCCAGAATAGTGAAGGGAGCCCCCCTCCATACCTGTCACCGGCTTTCCGGCTGTCATCGGTGTAACACAACCCGGCTTTCCTCCCTTTCAGTTTGGTGTTGCTGTTAAACATCAGGAGCAACTGTTTCAAAAAGTAACCATACACGTTTGTAGTTTATAATATTTTTTTACCTCTGGTAAAAGGTAAAAAGGTATTTTTACCTCTGGTAAAAGGACAGCTGTCATCCTCATCCCGCTGTCCGCCAAATTAGCCTTTGCTCCCACAAAAACGACACGCTATTTAAACACGTTAACACGATGCTTGTTCAAAGAGGAAACAACTCTTGGGGACTTGGGGAAGGGGAATATTATTCGTTTTAACATTGTTGTGTAATTACATTAATATTATGCTATTGTCATTGGCGTTGTTACTTTTGTTTTTAAGAAGGGGCCTTGGAAAAGTGCCACAATAAGCCATTTTACACAGATACACACCTCAACACAGAGTTAGCCCAAGACAGACAACCCCCTCAGGGATGGGCAGGGGGTGGGGGGGGGGGGGGGGGTGGGGGAATTAAGATGCTACAACCTCTATTGTGGGACCCTTAGTCTTCCTGTCAAGTTTGGTTGAGATTGGATAAATCATAACCAAATGTATCACGGTCAAAAAAAAAAAAAAAAAATCAGACAGACACCAAATGGCGTATTTTAGTACGATTGCGAGCTCCTCTACTTTGCCTATGCTAATTATACTACCTTAAATATTCGCAACATTGCCTTTTGGTGACATATAAAGGAGAAAATGGCAAAAGTTTGGCCAATGAGCAAACAAGAACATGATTGCGCTTTGCTTGGATTCACGTGTTCTACAATGCAAGTAACATGTATAAAAAAAATCCTACAAAGGCATGACATTGATTCATAGTTAATGCAAAAGCAGTGTGGCAAATACCGAAGAACCCTGACGAGTCATACCAAAGACTAAAAATGGCATGTAATGCGTCACTTCCTTGCTTGATGCTCAGCATTTAAAGGATAGAGCATGGGAAAAAAACCCAGTGGGAACCCAGTAGCATCCATGGGAAGACAGGAACTCCTACTTGATTGTCCCACTGAGGGGCGAGACAAGTGATGTCATAAACATCTCGCTGGTACCCAGGGTGCTGTGGGAAGTGATGCCACTTCCCCCAATCTCAACAGTTGTGTTTGTGTGAAGGTTAAGTCTGTTGTTGTCTCATGTATCTGTCTGCCAATGTGTGTGTGATTTGTCACAGCTCCACAAGCCATAAGGCATAAGGCCTGCAAAATCTTTACGATAAGACAGCCATTTGTCTGTCTGTGTGTTGCCATTTTTCTCAGACATGGCTGAATGGATCTTCGTCAAAATTTTAGAGGTTCATCGGTGAGTGTCGGGGAGTGTTTGGGGCAAACAAATTGGGAAAAAAAAAAGTTCGTTTTTTGGGATTTAAAAAAATTGATCTATGGTGCGGTGCCTGAGCCTTTGTAGCTTTGTGAAAGGCAATGTTAAATTGGTGTGTGGTGTTGCGCGTGCGCGCGCATTATTATAATACAGTGGAACCTTGACTTACGAGTGCACCAACTTACGAGTTTTCCGAGATACGAGCCGTCGCTCGGGCGGTTTATTGCTTTGAGATGCGAGCCGAGATCTGAGTTACGAGCTTACGCCACCCGCCACCAGGTGGGTTCCGGTCACGTGGTTATCTTGCCGTGCAAGCATATCTGCCGTATATCGCTGCTGTTTTGTTTTCGTATGTTGGTTATTTTGGAGCTTACGCCAGCCGCCACCAGGTGGGTTCCGGTCACGTGGTTATCTTGCCGTGCAAGCATATCTGCCGTATATCGCTGCTGTTTTGTTTTCGCATGTTGGTTATTTTGGAGCTTACGCCAGCCGCCACCAGGTGGGTTCCGGTCACGTGGTTATCTTGCCGTGCAAGCATATCTGCCGTATATCGCTGCTGTTTTGTTTTCGCATGTTGGTTATTTTGGAGCTTACGCCAGCCGCCACCAGGTGGGTTCCGGTCACGTGGTTATCTTGCCGTGCAAGCATATCTGCCGTATATCGCTGCTGTTTTGTTTTCGCATGTTGGTTATTTTGGAAAATTTCTTAGTTTTAACCATGGGTCCTAAGTAATTGAGTGCCAAGGGCAGTACTGAGAAGAAGAGGATGATGTGCTTGGATATAAAACACGCAATCGTCGAAAAACATGAGCGAGGTGTGCGTGTTGTCGACTTGGTGAGGCAGATGTGAAGGCAGCTGAAGATTTTATTATAACTTTTGCCGAATTGATAGAAGCCGAACGATACATCCCCCAGCAAATCTTCAACTGTGACGAGACAGGGCTCTTCTGGAAAAAGATGCCGAGGAAGACGTATATAACGGCAGAGGAGAAGAGCATGCCAGGCCACAACTTGTTCAGAGTGCCGGCGATAGCTCGCCTTCTCTTTGTGGAGGACACGGTGAGATCCTTAACATCCAACAACTAATGGGACGCAAACGGGGCGCCCAGTTTAGCGGTACACACATTGATGAATCACCCTGCCTGTGAAACACCGACATGACAGGTTATAGCTGGGTCGGGATTCAAACCCAGGCTGGACAGTTTAGAGTCAAGTGTGCGTACCTCCAGTCCAGGCCATCCTGCCAACTTGTATGCTGCATACAGGTGAAATATAAAGCGCGAGATGTTTTTATATATACTGCATATTTAAAAAAAAATTGGTGTGGTTTTTGGCGGGCTGGAACGGATTAATAGCATTTCAATGCATTTTAATGGGGAAATTTGATTTGAGAAACGAGCAAATTGAGTTACGAGCTCGGTCACAGAACGAATTAAACTCGTAAGTCAAGGTTCCACTGTATTAATTTTTCCTTAGTGGGGGTAAGGAATTATTGTTTTAGGCACCCACAAAAAAATAGAAAAAAAACAACAATTTTGATTTCTTCAAAGTACCAACAGGATAAGAACAGCACCGTGCAACGCCGGGTACTCCTGCTTGTATTAAATTTTAAAAAACAAATTTGACCTTGTCCCGAGGGATGACATCACAATTGCCCAACAGTGACCTGACCGCTAATTTGCTATCAGCAGTCCCAACAGTGTGGAACATTATTGCCTCTTCCAAAGCTAGCACCGTTGGGAGGTTCAGAAGCATTCTCATGTAAAAAGCAGGTTTTCACAACACAAGTCATTGATGTGAACTGGGATAGGTACCATGTTCAGACATAAAAGTACATCTGCAGTTCCAGTGACACGATAACCATGCTCTGAATTAGGTCAGACGTTCTAACCAGGAAGTTTCCATGGAAAATTGCCACTGTTGATGGACACTTTGTTGGCGCTCGCTATTTGACAGTGAAAGTAGCAGTGATGGGGCGACTGATGAAATGTCTCATCTCCCTCATGTTAATGATGAAACCCCTCATACTGCTGATACTAATAAACAGTTGAAGAATGGCATACACAAGCACACCAGCTAAAAAAACAAGCCCATAAGCTAATAGCTTGCCAAAGATAGCACCAAGGAAGGTAATTATTTTTGTATGAAAATGATTTCTACAAATCTAATTGCAAGTACGAAAAGGATAATTTACGATGTGAAAGAGGCATGTTCATCTTTCTGTAATGGCAAGGATAACTTAAATATTAATACATTGTGCCAGCTGAAGCTGGAAGCACAACAGTATCACTGAGATATCAACAGTATCAAGAAGACTTGCTGTCCAGTTGACAAAAGCATCGGTGTGGCAGAAACTAATTGGTCTCATGCCAATGAAAGCATAGCTCATACAAGCTCCAAGCAGTTATACCCATGGTAACTTTTCTGTCAACTCGTACTAAAATGTCAAAAGGGTCATGAAGCCATTCTTTCACGGCCTGTATACTTGTAATCAAAATCAGGCCCACGAGGAGGCATGTACTACTCCTTTAACTGGAACAGTAAGCTTGGTGTTGGCTTAATGGTTAAGGTGGCTGCCTTAAGATATTGGGGTCTTAAGTTTGAGCTCTGTCGTGTCGTTCAAAATAACACCAGGTCGGTTGACTCAGCCTGTCATCCTTCCAAAGTCAGCAAAACGAGTATCAGCTTAATGGAAACAGGGAGCACTGCATCAGCGGCACACACACTCCCAGCATGATGCAACCAGCAGCCATAGGCCGCATATGAAATTCTTATAATTGGACTGGTAAAGGATGGTATGAGCTATGATATTTCATCGGTGGCTCCGCATCAGCGACTGGACGCACGTCCTTTGTGGTCGGATGCCATGAGCCCTCACAGGATTCCTCATTATTCTACGCCTCTCAAATCCTTCAACGGAGTCAGACTAGAGTCAATCTCAAAACTGTCTTCCAGCTGATTCTGCCAAATCCATACTCCAAGCTGGTGCTTCGCTTGGTCGTGGATATGAACAGCAGGAATCACAGGTGGCTCACATGTTTTCCCTATTTATGGAGAAGAGTGATTGCTTGAACATAATCACATGCCTTCTCACTCCATTTGTGCAGGTCATCCCGCTGTCCGCTAAAGGCTTTCGTGTACCAGCACAAGCCAGCAGGCTGCAGCCTCAAGATGACAAGCTGTGCCCCAATGGGCCAGTCGCCTTCCAGCTGGTATGGGAGCATCAAGAGGTTCAGCACCCACAAAGCCATTCTATCCTCAACAGCACACCTGCAGCATGCTCAATCATAGCAGCAGAGCACCACCTATTGTGCACTGCTTGAAAGCCCTGTACGACCAAGCTGTTCTTTCAATGACCTTCACGGAAACAATTACTATGTCTCCATTCATCAAGCCAACATCATGGAGCACTTATGTCGATTCAAGCATCCAATGAACACAATGGTGTAAACCAGTGGGGCCCGCTCACAACAAACCTTGTTCCCACCCAATTCCCAATCTCCGTGTTGTCATAGTTTTTTGCTTTCACTTATGCACCTTCAGCACCACCAATCATATCAGATATGATCTGAGTGTTTTCAATTACTGGCATGTCCCTCTTTTAATTGACGATGTCTGGCTTTCGGATCCCTGTCAAGGTGGGTCGGGACCCAGGTTTCCTCCACTGCCCAGAACTCATTTTGCCGGTGCCGATGAAATGTGTGACCATCTTCAGCACAACACCGAGCATTGCCCCAACTACTGGTGGCAATTAATTGGGGTAGAAGATATAATTTTGTTGTGGATGGGGGATAACCTCAGAATGTGGTATACAGCTGTCTTGAATCCCTATGGGGAAGACTGAGTTTGAAGAGACTAAGTTGGTTCCACAGGTGGAAAATAGTGAAACAAATGAGTGCAGGTGAGCAGTTAGTCTGGATTTTGGGAGTTTCCATCCAGACCACACATGTGCAGCGAAGAGAGAGTTAATTTTTTCTTCTTTCTGCCTACCTGTCAAACCAAATTGAAAATAATCCCAAACAGGAAATTTGCAGTTTTTAGGGATGTTATAAAGGACACAAACAGGCATGAAGAACTAATTTAACATGTTAAATAAGGTGGTGTTTAAGACACTGCATCCACGGCGCTACACTTCCGGATTTTTTAAAATTAATACGACCTTTAAAATCATTTTTCTTTCAATTGAATTATATACTTCAATCCTGTGTGGAGTACGGTGTTCTATAAACTCTTATTTGGCAAAGTGGGAAAATAAATCAATTTAAAGAAAGTTGCCAGAGTTACAAATTCATAAATTTAGTCATGCAGCAATTCATTAAATATTTCCCCTGCTGGAGCCCATCTTTCGAAAGATTTGATATTTATCAATCGACTGTCTAGTGCAAAAGGAATGTACACGTTCCAAAGAGGAATAAATTCACTGAAAGCAAGGTTACTGTATCGGAAAATACAAGCCTTATGGTGTACATTATTCTTCTGATAAATTATTTCAGGGCTCTAGATGTGTCACAAGGGTCAACGTTAAAGGAGCGCAACAAAACGCAGCAAATAAACTAGTTTGAAAAAGGTTGAAAAAAAACTGGTAAAAAAAAAAAAACATTTTAGAAAAGGAAAGAGGTACAGCACAGAGAGTGGGAAAAATCTGCTGATCACTGCTTAAAACATAGCTCAACCAAATGATAACTTTGGCCTTACAGATACCAATTCGATGTTTGACCACTGGGCTGAAGCTAAAATCATGACAAAAGGTCCAACATGCAAATCAGTCCGAAATTAAAACTGCACTCGGTAGAGTGCATACCTCGACCAGGCTGAATAGTTCATGTTTTGTATCCCACCGGTAGGTCAGATCTGGATCAGGACCTGAACCAAAATGTAATTGGCTTGTACTCGTCACTTACCCAACTCATCCACCAAGTTGTCAGAAGACAACAACATTTTGAAAAATTATGTTATATATCGTTTTTGGCCCAATATTTTATATATCGTTCAGTGAAGAATCACTTAAAAATTACTGATCTGGAATCGAATATTCACCAAAACCAAATCGATTCTTCCTGCTCACATACCCAACCTGCCCACCAAGTTTATTCTGAATTCTTCCATAACTTCGAGATATGTTAACAAACAGACAGGGATCAAAACATAACTTCCATCCACCTTCAGTGGCGGCATTAACAACCTTAATATTGCTTGGATCGTGTCAGACGTAAAAATACTATCCCTTGCCAGATTCACATCTCGATTATACTCCACCTGCCCCCAAAGTTTCTCTCCCACCACGTGTATTCAACAATGAAATAATTTGTACAAGGTCTTTAAGGTATAAAGAGCCGAATCTTCCTCTTACACAAAAGTGCTTGAATTGTTGGATCCTCTTATCAATTTTGCAGACATGCACCGTATCAAGTAAATATATACGAGAAAATTGAGGCTATTAAAAAAAATAAAAATAACCACCTTTAGAGGCCATTTTTCTCCGCAAAGCGGGATTGGCCTTTTTCGGGAACCGTGGTTGTTGTTTTTTTGGTCCCCTTTTTGAAGCAATGTTTTACGGCCGGATGCCCTTCCTGACGCCAACCCTTTTTGCCGCCTTTAACGACAAACAGGGAATTACCAGTGAACTGGTACTCAATTAGCCGACCTCGGAAGGATGACAGGCTGAGTCAACCCCCCCGGTGTTAATTCAGCGATCGACCGGGATTCGAACCCAGGATCCTAGGATCCTAAGCCGGCACCCTAGCTGCTAGCCCAACACCAGGGTTGGGTTGAGGTTATTCAATATTCAAAATAGTTGCCATCGCAGCACAAATAACATGCTAGGATTACCTGCTCTAATGAAGGAGAATCATAGCGTTCTTCTCCATACGGCTCATCATCACGGCCACCCTGCTTCAGAGCGCGCAAGAACTCACTCTTCCTATCGGCCCTTCGGCCGAGGCGCGTCAAGCGTGGCCCTGACGCATCGATGGGGGATGTCGAGCTCGACCGCAGAGGTACCTGCAAAGGAGAATGGGAAGGGCAAGGTTGAGGGATTGAAACAGAAGAGCAAAAATTAAATCAAGAATGTTGAAGGTAAAAAGAGCATCTTCCATTTGTAATCAACACAAAAAAACTCGACCTTCACTTAGCAGAGTGCATATATCCACCAGGCTGAACAGTTTACATTTTGTAACCTGCTGATCGGCCAGATCTGGATCCTGACTGAAACAAAATCGGGCTGTACTTCTCACCTAACCAACTCGTCCAGCTAGTTTTGTCTCAACTCTGCCCCAACCTTTAGAAATATCATGCGATATTGTTTTTGGCCCCATTTCTCAATTGCAAAGAATTACTTTTAATTTTTTTTTTTCAAAAAAAATAATTCTCGTATCCATAGCATTCATTGGGACCGGTAAAGGACATGTATTGCAAAGGAATTCTCCATCTTGTTTTACTTTATTTAATTTTATCTATCTAACCATCAAATCTCTATCTCTATCTTACTTTTTCTTTTTACTTACTGTACTCACTTACTGTGTACTTACTTTTATGGGGTGTACTTACTTTTTCACGTGACTATATGTGTGTGTGTGTGTGTGTGTGTGTGTGTGTGTGATGTATTTTTATATGTATGTATATACATGTACGTATATATATACGTGTGTGTGTGTATGTATGTATGTATGTATGTGTGTGTGTGTATGTGTATATGTATGTATATATATATATATGTATATATATATGTATATGTATGTATGTATGTATGTATGTATATGTATGTGTGTGTGTATATATATATATATATATCTATATATCTATATATATCTATATATATCTATATATATCTATATATATCTATATATATCTATATATATCTATATATATCTATATATATCTATATATATCTATATATATCTATATATATCTATATATATCTATATATATATATATATATATAATATATATATATATATATATCTATATATATATATATATATATATATATATATATATATATCTATATATATATCATAATATATATATATATATATATATATATATATATATATATATATATATATATATATATATATATATCTATCTATCTATCTATCTATATATACATATCTATCTATCTATCTATATATACATATATATATATATATATATATATATATATATATATATATATATATATATATATATATATATATATATATATATATATATATATATATATATATACATATACATCTCTATATATATATATATATATATATATATATATATATATATGTCTATCAAATAGCTGTATGTTGAAATATGTTGAAAAAGTCAAAACTTTACATGGGGTGTACTTACTTTTTCACGTGACTATGTATCGTTTATATTTTACTACTTTTAGAAGTAGTTTCAAGTTATTTGTCTCACGTTTCTTCTTTGTTTTCTTTCACTTGTTCGTTTCCCTATTATCTCCCTTTTCTTCCAATGGCAGGCTAATGTTACGGGTATTCATGCTCTTTCAGAGACGCTCGTGATACCCCACCTATAGGTTGGCTGATCACCCCATGACGATTTTAAATGCTCCTATCAAAGATCACTGATGAAGCAGATGTCACATCTTTCATTCGTGTCTTTATTCAATGACCTTTCTTCCATGCAGATTCACTGCAACAAAACAAAATGTACTACTAAATTCACACATGGGACACACAGGTTAGCATGGCTTACGGCGATGCATGTTAATCATTATGATATAGGCACCAAATTCTTCTTCTTCTTCCAAATTACTCATTATTAAATTAACATACTGACATATGAGACCATCGAGTCGGTAAAGTCTCAGTCACACTGGATCGTACGTTTTCTGGATCGTGCGATTGGTGGCAATTTGGCCGAGGTACGACCAATCGGCAATGTTTGCTATGGTCTCCATTTGCGATCGCATACTGCGATTGCTCTTAAGACTGGTGGTAGGTCATCGTACGATTGGTGGTACGCGTGGTCGTGCGATGACCAACGATTGGAGAAGATTGATCGCAAGATCAATCGTAGGTAATCGTGCGACTAGTGGTGGCGATCAGCGACCGATCGTACGATCAATCGTGGCGACCTTCGACCGCTCGCACGATCGATCGCAGCCAATCGTGAGATGGGTCGCTCGATCAGATCTAAAGACTCGCGACCGTGCATCAGCATCAGTAGTCACCTACCTCTCAAGGAGTACACTTCGTCGAACTTTTCAACTGAAACTATAATTCGCTATGCCTCCCAATAAGGGAAAGGGCCGCGGGTGTCGTAGTGGAGAGTGACCTGAACCCCAGAAGCCACTCCATATATACTGGTCTGTGAGCTAAAGACTGGTGGTACCACCAATCATAAGGTCGTGCAACCAGTCGGGACAAGTCGTGACTGGTCGCACTACCGATCGTGAGATCGTACGACATGTGGCACCACCAATCGTCAGGTGGCAGGACCGGTAGCACGACCAATCGTGCGACTACTTGACCCGCAATCATGCACGACTGGTGGTGCGTCCATGCGTGACTGGTGGTACGACCATGTAAGACCTGTCTGCGACCTCTTACGATTTGGAATCGCAGGTCAGAAGTTTTGAACATGACCATCGACCTTGCTGCGACTGATTTTTCCTCTGGCGATCACCCACGATCTCTGCGACCAGTCGCGCGCACTTTCTATGATTTGCCCGCGATTCCAACATTTTTCGGTCACAGCTAGGTCGTAACCTGGTCGCAGGCCTGGTGTGACTGGGGCCTAAGTCCTGGGAGGGCGATACACACACTGTCAATGCACCCTTGTAATAATGCTCTGCAAATATTAACAAACTCCGTATAATAAAAACATATCCAAACTCGAACGGCACTAGGTAAAGAGAATACCTCAACCAGGTTGGCCATATCACTCAATGGTGAAGAATGAATGAATGAATGATCGTTTTGAGGCCATTTTCCCCTGCGAAAGCGGGGGTTGGCCTTGCGGGCCCCATAACAATCATGGTTCCCTGTTTGAGGCAATGTTTTTATGGCCGGATGCCCTTCCTGACGCCAACCCTTGGTCACGCTCTTACGATGCGTAGGGATACGGTGTACCTATTCTAAATCGGGGTACACACCAGGATCATTCATCCCAGCAAGCTGGTACTCAATTTGCCGACCTCGGAAGGATGACAGGCTGAGTCAACCCCCCTGGTGTTAATTCAGCGATCAACCGGGATTCGAACCCAGGATCCTAGGATCCCAAGCCAGCACCCTGACCACTAAGCCAACACCAGGATTGGTGAAGATTGGTCAATTGGTCAATTGATTGATTGGTCAATGGTGAAGGATCACTTAAAAATTATACTAGCCGGATCTTCACCAAAATGGAATCGATACCTCCTTGTTACGCGCAAAACCTCTCCAACAAGTTTCGTCCAAATACATCCATAACTTTTTGAGATATCCTGCTATATGTTGGTTTTCGCCCTATCTCCCAATAGTGAAGAATCACTAAAAAAATTAAATAATTCTTATATCCAAATCCATGTTCAAATCTTCACCAAAAAATCGAACAAATTCTTCCTCGTCAAGCACCCAACCTGTCCACCAAGTTTGGTCCAAATCCATCTACAACTTTTTGAGATGTCCTGTTCACAGACAGGCAAACAGGCAGACAGGGGTGAAAACATAACCTCCAGCCACAATCAGTGATGGATGTAAAAAGTATGGAAGTGGTTGAAGTGTCATTCACCAAAGCTTTAAACAAGCTAAGCTAATGCATGCAGATGGCCGAGGATAATACACCACTTTTGTACAACAATAAGTTTCAAAATACGTTTCCAAATAAGTCTGCTTTAAAGAACACAAAATATTAACGATGTGTCATTAATTTGCTTAAGCTGTGTTGGACGTCGTTGGATGTATGGACAAAGGCTGTGTAATTCACCAAGCAAACATGAAGCATTGCGGCGTATACGATAATTCAAAAAGCTCCGATTTAAAAAGAAAACGGACTTTTGCCGTGGATTCGTCAGGCGAGTGGACAACATTTTAACACATACAAAAATTACACGCACGCACGTGAAACGAGACATTTAGTGCTAATTTATGAAAATCATTGTTTAAGCAGCGGAGTGTATCACGCACCCCACACCCCACTTATTTTCCGAGCCCACCCGTCAATCTTTTCATTTCCTACATCTGTGCCAACATTTAAAATGTCAAAAGTCAGGTATGTTATATTTTCAAATAAATGCTTGTCGAACATACCTGACTGTTGTCACTCAGTGGACTCGTAACTGAGACTGGGGCTCCTGGTGCTTTGGGGAACTGAGAGTACAGCTTGAAAGCAGAGTCCTTGGCAAAACGAGATGACTGCCAATGCTCCTTACCGCCTCCTGTAGCTTTCCAATTGTACTACATAAAAGAGTTTCAAAGCACATCATAACGATATTAGTTTGTACAACACCATGTCAGGTAAATCAACAATTGCTAAAAAATGTATTTTAAACATCACAGCTTACCAGATGCATAACAAAGCAATAAAACATCCTGTCGCACCAAGAACACCCAAAAAATATGCCAGTATTCAGATACATTTTACATGAGGTATGGGATGGAAATAGGGGTGGTTTCATATGTATGCAGGGGTAAAGAGTCATTTAGAAATTTGGCCTGCAAGATGCATCATCAGTGGGGGCAGGACTACACCGCTGATGCAATGCACTCTGTGGGTTGAGGCAGAAGCCAATGTGCTGGTGATACTTTGCCTACACTGTCAAAAGACACCGAGGGATCTTTAATGTCTACCTGCTAATGTCAACAGATGGGTCCCCAGCTGATGGTCCATCCAACGGACGGTACATATTGCAATGCACCACAATGCGAAGCACCAATACAAGTTTATAGTGGGGCTGGGAATTGATCCAAAACTGGACAGCTCAAAGGAAAGTGCTCCACCACTGCCATCCCACCAGGACAAAATAACGGTTTAATAATGGGCAGACATGAGGGAGAGTGAGGGAGGGTTCGTTGCGAGATTTGGGGAGTGAGGGTGGGAGGGGGAGGGGAGGGGGGGGGGGGGGACATCATACACATTACTTTTGGCAAAAACCGTGAGGATCTTCGACTGGTGTAGAAGTTTCAGTCACTTCTGTACTTCCTGTGTTCTTGTAATAATTACCAAGATATCTAGAACGGCACTCAGTGGAGAGCATACCTCCGCTAGGCTGAACAGTTTACTTTTGTATCCCACTGAAAGGCCGGATCTGGATTCAGACATGAACCAAAATTTAATCAGCTTGTTCTCGTCACCGAACCAACTTGTCCACAAAGTTTATTCGTAACTCGTCCATAACTTTTTTTAAATATCATGTTAGATATCGCTTTTCACCCAATCACCCAAGTGGGAGATTTTGAGGTTCAATCGCATTTTACCCGACCTCTGCTACTTCTGGTGTCTTGGATGTTTTCTTGATATTTTTTAAATTTATTTTGTTTTGCTTTATCCTTATATTTGTCTAACTTTCTCTTAGCCCCTTACCTAGAGTGGCTATATGCCTTGTCTGGGGCGATAGCCATGAAAAAATAAATAAATAAATAAATAAATCTCAATGGTGGAAGAATCACTTAAAAATTAAATAATTATTGCAGCCAAATCCATACTCAGATCTTCAACAAAATCGAAATGATTAGTCCTTTCCAAGATAGCTGACTGGCGGCCATTTTGTTACCTAAACGTTTGCCCAATCATTTATCGGACATGCCTGGACCGATTTTGTTCAAACTTGGCACAAAGACAATACATGAAAGTATACATACACAGAAGATTTTGTTTTGTAATCAGGCCAAAGATGGCCAACCGACAGCCTTTAACTCCATACAGCAAAATTACTAAAACCACTGGGTGCTTGCACAAGGATCATCCAAATAAAGTCAAACCTGGTTGTGCTTGCATGGGAAGGGAAGAAAACAGGAAAACGCTTCTTATAATCTATATAATAATACCGTAAGGACTCGACTTTGTTATCCCTTTTACGCCGCACCCAGTGACCCGATGCCCACGGCACTAATGGATTTATGATCTACGAACCGCGCTCTTTGTTTATCACATACAGCGATACTCGAAAAATCTGAATTAGCTGACGTTGGGGCCCAAAAGCATCCGATTAACTGCCGATACGACGCCATCTTACGACGCCATCGTATTGGCGTCTGCTGGGCGAAGGCGAAGCAAGCCGTCCGCTGATTGGACAGGCGAAGGTGAAAGCAAGCCGTCCACTGAGTGGACAATCCAGAGCATGCATTTGTGCCGGTGTCGGCGATCGTTGTTCATATATGCACTCTTCATTCTCATCTTTCTTCCTAACACTTACTCGACTCGGACAAGCAAATCCCCTATGCCATCCATAATGGTACACTCTATCCATACACCACATCCTCCCTTCCGTGGATGTTCCATGGGTTTCAGCTAGTTATTATTAAAAGGGATGGTTATTTACAAAATAAATATGAACAAGGAAGGAAAATCTGGCAGTGAAAATACCCAAGAAAAGGAGAATAGGAGACATCAATCTTGTACACAAAATAAACAAGGCCTAACCTACTCATGACGTTGAGAAATACCAGGACTTGCACAACAAAAGGGCAAGCAAAGGCTTGTGGGTGGCATGCATGTTGCTAGCACATAGCACTGGCCGTCCTAGCATGTGGGATGGCCTGAACAAAAGTGTTCCGCCTTCCCCCAGGGCTCCACAGCCAATCTCGTCGACCTTTCGGCCAAACAGTTCGTAATGGTCGTTCCTCCTAAAAGACAAAGCACTTTCTGGCGTGTCCCCCCCACCCCACTATGCCCTCAACCCTCCATGTAACAATATGCTTGTCGAGTAAACAAATGTTCAATTTATGTGGGCATGCACAAATACTTCCCTACCATATAACCTAGAAATATGCAGACTCACCTCTTAACTGTCTAGCATGGGTTTGAACTTTGAATCTTGACCATACTATAAACTGCCATCCTCATGTTTCACATGCACGCTGAACATCAATGTGTGCACCATTCAACAGATGGATGTTAAGCTGGGTATCCTGTCTGCTCATAATAGTACATGGATTGCAAAGATCCCACAGTGGCTTTTATGAAAAACAAAATTGGCAAGTTATCACTGGCATCCTGGCCAAATTGGAAATTCTTGCCAAAACGTGCAGGAGCGGTTCAGCCGGACTTCGGCAAGGATGCAACCAGCTCGACAAATTCAGAATGGAATCCCAGTCAAATATGCATTTGCTAACAACTGTCGTATTCATAAATTACATTTTTTATTCAACCTCTACATTTAAAAGTACTTCTCCAGCCAATGAGGAATAAATATAAATTTAGAAACACCTCATACCTTGCTTGCTGGTGTCACTGGCTTTGGAACAAGGATTTTATAGACACCAGTCCCGGGCACTGCGATTCCAGGTGATACTTTGTTTCCGGCAACAGCTGTAATGCCACCAGTGCTCTGGGCTGCTTTCCCAAGTCCTCCATTGCCACAAACTCCACTAACAATTGTTGCAGAAGTTGTCAGCTGTGGTGCCCGCACCACGGCAACAGAACCAAGAATAGGTGTACCAGATCCAGTAGTACTGTCTTCCCGACTCAATTTCCTGATGATCATTAGAGTGGAGGCACGAGGCTTGGGATTGGGAGGGTTCTCTGAAAAAAGGAAGAGGGCACATAGAAGGAGGGAGGGAGGGAAGAGTGGTGTTGAATGAAGGGTGGTAAAGGATGACCTGAACGTTACTAAGGCGTTGAAAGCACACGGTGGAATAAAAACAAGTGCATCACACAATTTTGTTCCAAGGTTTGCAATGAACTTTCACACAATCCAACCACCATGGCCTGAAATTTTCAAGAACAGTTATGTACAGAAAATGCTGCATTCCAAAAACGTATTTTAATCATCAACATGTAAGTGGCCTTTTGGCAATAAAGGCTCATTTAGTACACAGAATTAAGCATCCGAAGGACCCCAACTGCTACGGCCCAAGAGACTCAGCACTACAAAACAACTGCGTTATCATGGGCTTCTCTCCGAGGTATAAATATATATGCGATGACAACCATGAAGCAGAATGTCACATTTGGGGACAAAACATGGTTTCACTAATGCTTTCCCTTGCGCCACATCCCAAAAATTGACCTCTCCTACTTCCAGCCACAGGCGGCCCATTTACAGGATAATTCACCATTTGTCTTGTCCTTTCTCTGAACGTTATGAGCAAGTTCACCAAAATAACAGCCGTGGCCACTCAGCTGAGAGATTTGACAAACCACTCCAATGCCTCCAAGAAAGCTCAAAGCTCAGCTTCATGAGCCAATCAAATCGGGGTGAGCTGCCAACATAACCCCCAGTCTCGCTCAGCAACTTGGCTGCTACAGTTCCTTGAATGCCTAACGTAAACAAGGCTTCCGGAGAAAGTCGACTGCAAAAATTTTAGGGTGGCTATTGCACAAAGCTCTTAAACATGGGATGGCAACAACAATCCCATTATTATTGCTCACTTATTTTTGTAGTGTTTACCATCCAGAGGGGAATCGCTCATTACTTGTTATAATCGACATCCCAAACAGCTCCACAACTATTTTATCGCCGAAGCCACGATACCAGTATAACCCCCCCACACACCCCCCTCACCCCGATTCAACTATTGATACTTCTAAAAGCTTCCATTAACGAGTTTCCCAGCGTGTGATTAAAGATTTCCACTTGGTGGAAATACTGGAGAATTATGTGAAACAAAAGTAAGGTTCATATTCATGAATGCCCTATACCCATTGGCAGTGCAAGTGCTGCTTCCTGCAGGTTCCTTTCAGATGTCTGCTTAATGGAACGACTGCACAAACTTACTCAGAATTTGAAGTGCTTATATCATTTTCAGTCCTGAATGACATTTTGGAGGAGGTCAATACCGACAGAGCCGTTAACTCTACCTGACAGTCGTTGTTAGAGCAGCCATGTGGTCTGCCTGCTGAAACATGCAAGCGCAACATGCAGGTGTGAAATGTGACTTTGGGCAATTCACCCATCTAGAAAATAAGTTCTCATTTTGCTTTTCCGCACACGACGGCAGAAGTGTTGGACGTTGATGTGGACCTTTTATTCCAGAGGTCAAAAATTTTCAAAAGAAAATCATAAAAGTACAGGGGATTTTATGAATTGTCACCTTTTTCTCAAGGTACACATGTACCTTGCTATATGTACACACTTGTCCCATCGATATGACAGCGCCTTGATGCCAAACTGTGGAGAAATTGTTGGGAGGGGTGCGCACCTATTTCAGGAGAGGGCGCTTTGACATCCTTATCATTCATAAACTTTATTATTCCACCAAAATTTTATTTCAAAGGCCCAAATAAAAGGAAAATAATGAGGGGACAAGAATGGACTGTATGGTGGATTAATCAGAACTTCCCAAACCGTGTTCCCTAATGTACCTTGCGAGGGTAAGCATTTCCATGCAGTAACATCATGTCCTAAGACTGCATACCTGTTAGTCTGTGGACAGCTGGTCAATTCCTTGCAGAACAAGTCACCGGTGGACTGTACAATGACAGTTATTCCCACGTTCAAGAAATTCCACAAGAATCAAACCAAAAACATCCCAAAACACATTTTCCAGAAGATTTTTGGCTGATGGTTTGGTTGATGTGTGGTGGTGAGAACCAAGGATGCCACCACTCCATGCTGACTCACTTGGACTTTGGCATGACACACATCTCATCACATGTCACAATCTCCTTCAAGAAACCATCTTCCTCCCTCTGGTAGTATTCCAAGATGACTGTTGCGATGACCAAACGAGTTGAATTTTGAATAAGATGGGAGATCTTTTAGTACACACCTTCCTAATAATCCTATTGCATTTTAAGCACGAATAAATGTTTCCATATTCCCAACGGTGACATTCAATCGTTCTGCAATCCCACATTTAACAATCCAGAAATTCTTCCAAATTCGCTGCATTTAATGTTTGCTTGACAGAAGTTGTTGCATGTGAAAATGCTCAAGATTATTTACCAACTCATAACCATTGTTGAACTGGTTGAAACTTTTAAACAAATGACTCCGTGACAAGGTGTGCATCATCAAATTCTGTATTCTTTGAATTTGAGCTGTTTTGATGCTCTCCTTCAAAATAAACTAAATAACACGTCTTCCACAGTATGGGTGACTAGGTTGGCTGGAATGTCGGTTTTACCCAGAATTATTTGACCAGCACTGATGTCCATTCTTGTACAACTCACTCCGGGTATGCAAAATATCTCAGCAGTGAACCATGAGAACCTCCACCACTGAAGGTGGATGGATGTCATGGTTTCACCCATGCCTGTCTGTTTGTGAGCAGTCTCAAAAGTCAAAGTGATTCTTTACCATTGAGAGATGGGGCTAAAAGCTATATATACCACAATATTTCAAAAAGTTGTGGGCGAGTTGTATGTGATTTAGTACAATGGATGAGCAGCAGCTGTGGTGGATGGTTTTCTGGAGGTATGTCGTCGTTCTGTAGACCTATCAATCATTGTGTTGACAACATCCGAGACTGGTCAGGGTGCAATATCACTGAACGTAAAGTGACAATGCTGGAAAGACGGGTTGTGTCGAAAGCGGCTCTCGTAGTTCCGGTGTTGTATAATTTGAGGAGGCGACCACAGGCATATGCCTATGTCGAATGATGATGAGTTTTGACAAAACTGGGTGGATGAGTTGCTTAGGCGACAAGAACAAGCAATTAGACTTTGGTTAAATTACAGATGCAGATCTGGCCTATCAGAGAGATACAAAACGTACTGTTCAGCCTGGTGGAGGTATGCACTCCACCGAGTGCCATTATAGTTCGACATGATCTACAATAAAAAGTCCACGTTAACTTTGAACTGCCCTAGTATAATTAATGGTTTTCAGCAGTGTGGATTTTCAGGTCTGCAGGTGTTCAAAGGAAAGTGTGGTTAGATGATCATACAAATGCTGAAATGACTGTCCACAAAAGGAAATTTCCAATTTTAGATCGAGTCACCCAGTATGAATGGTTACGCTGTAACTGTTAAAACGGTTTTCGTCCTTAATGTGAGCCGCTGACATTTGGTGAACATGACCTTTTTGGAGAAGACAAAGGCAATAAAATTACGATGTTACATGACATCTTTGCAATATCGAACTGCTTGGAGATTTTCAAACTGTCATACGAGGAGGTAATACAAACCGTCCTCGCGAGGTGGCGGTAATGTACAGGTGCTACGGTGGGTTAGAACTGCCACAGAAGCACCACGCATTGTAAAATCAGGTTGTTTCTCACATGAACGTACAACCAATTATAAAATCTTCTGTTCTGTTTGGAAGGACCTCAACAGCAGAACAGTTAGCTTACTGCGGAGGCTTTGGAGGATCATACACCCACTTGTATGAAAGCATATCGAGGTGAGTGAACACCATCTAGGCTGTTTGTGAGGACACCCAAGACACCACATGTAGCAAGCTGGCCAACCAATGTGACTGCAGAGAAACGTAGCTCAAAAGTTTAACACCATTCTGCAGCAGAAATGAAGCATTATACTGGAAATGCACAATTTCCACCCCACCTCATCCCCTGGAATTATAGGCATTTATAGCCTGCTCCATATAACCAACAAAATATCTGGGATAGAGGACGACTGAAGATTGTGCAACATGGTTTCTGCACATGGCTCAATAATCACATGCGTGCAGATATGCAACATTCATTTGAAGTGATGGCAACACAAGTGCGACATGGCCCTGCTGATGAGAAACATCCCCATAACATGATGCTGCCACCACCATGCTTCAGTCGGGATGGTGTTCTTTGTGTGATGTGCTGTGTTGGGTTTGCACCAAACGTAGCATTTTGCATTTCGGCCCAAAAGTTACATCTTGGTTTCGTCATGCCACAAAACATTTTGCCGCATGCCTTCAAAATCTCCGGAGTGTTTTTTTTTTTTTTGCATAACCTCAAACGGAACTCATGGCTTCCTTCTTGCCACTCTACCGTGCAGGCAAGACTTGTGTAGTGCTTGGGATATTGTTGTCACATGCACACAGTGACCAGTCTTTGCCTTAAAGGCCTGTAGCTCTATCAAAGTTGCCATTGGCCTCTTGCTGGCCTCTCTGATCAGTCTCCTCCTTGCTTGGTCATCCAGTTTGGAGGAACGGCCTGATCTCGTCAGGGTCTTGGTGATACCATACGCCTTCCACTTCTTAATGATTCTCTTGACTGTGATCCAAGGAATATTTTTTCCCATTCCCTGATCTGTGGTGTTCCACAACTTTATCCCAGAGATCTTTTGAAAATGTCTTTGGTGCTCATGGGAGTCTTTGCTGTGAAATGCATTACCCAGCAGAGGAAACGGACTGGAACAGCTGATTTTATTCTGATATAATTAGAATCACTACAATTTAACACAGGTGGAAGCCAATTAACTTGGTGTGTGATTTTGAAGGCGATTTGTTATACCTGAGCTAATTTACAATCGCTATTATAAGGGGGATAGACACTTATCCAACCAAGATATTCTCGTTTTGTATTTTATATTATTTTTCTGAAATTTGTAGAATTTGTTTTTCACTTGGAAGTTGTGTGTTCCGATGTGTAAATAAAGGTGGAAAAAGTCCGATTTAATGTATTTGACTTTCAGACTATAAGGTAACAAAAAGTGAAAATTTTGAAAGGGGGTGTAGACTTTCTATAGACACTGTATACCGTTAACTCCATGCATGTAATGTGCTACATTACATTAAAGCAAGCAGTCTCATCTGCATTAAGATTGTGGAGATTTATTTTTGAACTGATTTCACCAATGTAGGTCATTGGACTCGTGGAAATGTTGCACTCGCGCTTTATTGTCCCCCGTCGCACCGCGGAGCGAAAGCGGGACTATGGTTTTCCCCTCCGTCCGTGTGCGCGGACGTGCGTAAGCGAAGGACCGAATTCTAATTTGGTGTGTGGGTGTATCTAGGCATAAGGAAGAACGCTATTGAAAATTGAGTCGCCACGTCAAAATCCAAGATGGCCACCACCATATATATATATATATATGTCTGAACCTCGTGAGCAGAATATCTTGGAAAAATAAACGAACTACTAACTTCTAATCTGGTGTGTGGGTGTGTCTCCAACCCACTCGCAAATATTATCGACTCTTCCATGTTTTCTGCATCTTCCACTTTGTCAACTCACATCACTTCACCGACGGGGGACCGAGGCGTCACACTTGTTCTTTCTTTCCTTCCTTCCTTCCTTCTGTCACAATGTCCTTAATCATCTTTCATCTATTTGACTTTTGTTCCACCCCACCCCACTGATACTTACTTTGCACTTTAAGAGACTTACTTTCATAACTCCTGCACTGTAGCATTAAATAATTGCAAACGATGACCCAATAGCAATATATTAACATGCTCTTCTAGCCAAAATAAATTTGCTTAAAGCAACCAAGAAAAGTGACACAAGATAAGCCCGTTGCTGTTTCAAACTCTAACGGGTTCCGCAGACATTCACAAGTAACACACACATGATAATCCCACAACTCCCTTCACCCCCTCCCTCCAATGCCCCCCCACCCACTTCCCCCCCTGCCACCTGCTTCAAGATTGCAGAGACAAGTGCTGTGCTGTCTCCACCCTTACATAAATATATATTTATAAAGGAAGCAATAGACCAGCCAAATTCAACTTAAAGCCACAATCTGTGAATCTTGCAATCCATGTCATGACACACATCTAGGTCAATCAAATTAAAGCTGACCATTTTTCAGTAGGAATCGAATGAGCTCCAATTTTGATCCTCACCAAAAAAAACAAGTGAAAGAGATTAGATGTTTGAAAAATGCCAGTGAATAGTTAATACTGTAAAGTCAGTGTGACCTGTAACTGAGTGTAACATTCACCCCAAACGCCTGCAGGGACAGAAGCTCCTTTGCTCTTATCAGCTTCAGGATTTAAAGATGGCTGTCGACAGAAGAAAGGGGGATGGGCAGGGGAGAGACATCACAAAAATGGGACCAAAAGCACAAACTAGCAATAAGAAAAAAAAAATTGGGCAAAATGTCGAAAATAAAAGTAACACTTACAAAGTCTTCGACCTCAAACTGTTTTTGGGTGTCTTTTTCCTCTTTCCTGGCCGAATCTTCTTGTGGTCCAGCACTTGTGTCATCCCCGGCACGACGACTTTTCCCCCCATGGTAATGACCATTGCGTGAACGAGAGGAACCACTGGTATGGAAGCTACGCCGAGGAGTGTCAAGATCTCCATATCGCCCACTTCGACGATCACTGGCCGACTCAGAATGATAAAGTCCACGGTGGCTTCCATTGTCACCTTGATACGACGTGCCACGGGCCGAGTTGCTATCGGGATGGATCGTTCGTGTCACACCTGCATCAGGAACTCGTCCAGAAGGCCGCCAGCAACCATGTTGGCTTCCATGGTTACTGCTCCCTCTGCTGCCAGAGTCTACATGGCAGAGACAATAAAATAATTAAAGGGCACAAATGAAAAATTGAATTCATTTATTGAGGATGTAAAACTCAAAGGAGTACTCTTAAATCCGTCGCACACAAGCACACGCAATGCAGCAAGACCGTTGGCAACAGCTTAGTCTGTGAAAGTCTGATAATCACGTAATGTGACTGCGGCTGACAATTGTCGGTAACAAGCGTTTCAGGTGCGTTTGTGATCGTCGTAAGTTTTAAACGTGTTCAACTTTTACGAGTTATCAGAACAGTCTTGCATTGACGTGTTGAGTGTGGTGGTCCACTATGGTTGCTAATTAAACTTTCGGTGACATTTTAAATACATGAAAATCATACATCTTTTTTAATAGGTTGTGCTAATGTGAACATTGAAGCTCAAAACTATTATGCAAGTTCAATGTAGTAGCCCGAGCCTGACCTGCATTTCCTTAAGTATTTAGGAAAACTTCAGGAATAATAAAATAGTGCAATTGTGAGTACATTGTGCTATACAATATTTTAATGCCAAAGTCTCTGCCTTTGAATGTGTAGTGTGTGTGGTTTGTGGTGGCGCGTGCGCTTTGTGATGTTTTGTGGTTGTGCGTGTGTTTTGTGGCGTTACTGTTGTATAGCCCCAGACACTTCTCTCAAACAGGCCCGCGGCACGGAGACAGCCTATTAATCTCCAAGGTGCGACCCAGAGATCCCCCACATCCAGGATGGTGTACCCTTGCCTTCACGAAGCCTGTGCCATGACAGAGTTAGAGAGAAAGAGAGAGGGAGGGAGAGAAAAAGAGAGAGAAAGAGAGAGAGAGAAAGAGAGAAAGAGAGAGAGAAAGAGAAAGAAGAGACAGAGACAAGAGGGAAAGGGCTGGTCCATGGGGACCGATCAGCACTCTGGATGTGAACGCGCCCACCGTGATGAATCCGGGTTGCAGGGAAGAATTGGCCCCCAACTTCTTGCACTATGTACAAACCACTGCGAAGAGGCATCCCCAATAGTTGTGGTGTGTGTGGTTTGTGGTGGTGTTTGGAGTCGATGTTTTTTATTGAATTTTTTTTTAAATTGCAGTACTGCATTACCTGTGGTCAAAAATCGCAAGGTTTTCTGACAATAGTGTCATCAACAGTAGCATTGTTTGGGGCAGTCGACGGCAAAACGAGATTGTACAATATTCGTTGCCGACGGTCTTGTTGCCTCACATCGTCGAACGTTGGCCAATGCGCGGCGGGCATTACACGGAACAATTTACTTAGCAACCTGAGTGCGCAATCAAACAAAAATATTTCCCTCTTCTCTGAAATGGCGCTCTTGCATTCTTAACATTCCAAGACAAAGTGGAAGCTAAATCTTTGGGAATTACAGGTATCAGCTATCAAGAGGTAAAAGCAAGAGAGCTTGTTATTGATCAAGATTTTCCACATGGAATTTCTGTATTTCTTATAAAAATTAAAATTTTGTTGGCATGGATCTGCTGCAACGAGCGATCATTAAAGCACAGACATGATCAAGGGGCCGAGTGGGGTAAAATTTGAGTAAAACATATATATTTTAATTTTTTCATGTCAAAATACTCTATGATGTATGTTTTCAGAAACATCTGTGCTCTCATGAATATTCATAAACTTGTTATAACAAAAACTAATCATCAGAATTTCTTCCAAATTTGGTCAGAATGTCAGGTTTGAGGTGTTGAGTGAATTAATGATGGCTTTTAGAGATACCCCTACTTAAAAAAAAATTATGAAGTAAAATGTCACCTTTTTCTGTTTCTACAAAAAATAATCAGTGTGCAGCTGAAATAAACTGATTTGAAGAAAAGCCATCATTGAAATATTAGGACATCCCTATAATATGTAAAACTGAGGGAAAAAAAGTAGATTGCCTGAGTTAGTTGTATGGGGTTACAATTTTGCTGACAAAATGCAAAAATTTTAATTTTCAATTGTGTTGAGGAAAATAAACGTAATTTCCTTATTTGAAGGTGTATTGTCTCAATTCTTCAATTTTTGTATTCTCCAGATTGTCAGCTTTCCAGTGATATATGGTTTGTAGGGGGTAGCTTGTCTGCGAGTGTAGATATGTGCATTTGTTTGATGGCGTGTAAAACCCTGCATTTTACCCCACTCGGCCCCTTAACAACCCGTTTGTAACATGAAGCGTCAGAGCAACATAATTTGTTTTAGGTCGAAAGCGACAGATGAAGATTGTTTTGAGACAAACTGAACAGTAGCTGAAGAACATAAAATGGCGTTACCTTGCCTTCGAAATGTAATTCAAGCCATAACCCATAACTTCAAAAAACTCCAAACCAACCTGACAAACTACGTGGGAATGCCTGCTCAAGGAAAGCATCTGATGAGTTGTGACGTCGCCGGCTTGGGTTCGTTTTGCTCTCATGACGAGGGACATGATCAAGTACACGCTCCTTCTCATGGTTGGCTGAAGACGGCTGCTTAGGTGACAAGAGAAGAGCCGAAAAGGACGAAAATGAATAAAATAAAGAAGTATGGAGGAAGAGTTAAGAGACAGGCAGGATGAAGTCAATTCATCACAATAATTGTTCAAAGTCACAAATTTCGGATTATCGGCTCACTTCCTCCTAACCTCCCCCTCCCCCTCCCCGCTCCGCCCTTTCCTTGTATTTTTAAATTATATCAGGCCATGTAAAGAAATTTATAATTAACCTCTTCCAAATTAAACATGAGGTCACAAGTGCAGGCAGCACATACTGCTTCCATTTTCTCTGCCTTTCCAAGGCAGTACTCCTTCAGCTCAGCACTTTTATTTTATCGAGACAACTGTTTTTGTTCACATTGTTATAGATCAAACTACCATTTACAGAACAGCACCCGGACAAATTCCATACCCTAACCCCAACAATGGAAGGGGACATTCGAACAGAGTAATTATCTGCTAGGTCAACCAATAGGTAGGCCAACGTTATCTTGCAACCAGGGTTGCCTCTGAATGTTTTGTTTGTGCCTGTTTTTGGAAGAGTTAAAATGGAAGGATGGGCACCAGGCAGTGAATCGCTATCGGTGGTACAGTGTTTATGAGGCTGGCATGACAACATAGAGCTTGGGGTGGACCGTGTGGGACCCACAGTTCAAGAGCTGCATGGAATTTGTTGTCCCTTCTTCCTCAACCTCCTTCTTTGCCCCCATATAAATGAATGGTGACATTCAGTGTTACATCCCTTAAATTGTGAAAATTAAGTGGCATCGACAACAAAAACCATTTGCTGAAAATTAGTTCTGACATTATAAAATATGAACAGATAAAGGCAGAGAGGATGGTAAATGGTACCAGGCTAGTGTGAACAGCCATTTGGCTTGTGGCTCCTGGGGTAATTTGTTGGGCCAAGAGCATGCCGTCTGTGCGCATGCAGCAATGGATGTAGCAACAATGATACAAAAAAGAAAAACGTAGGTGTATGCCTTCTTAGAGATACATCTGAGACAAAAGCCCCGTCTCTTCCACTTGATGGCTTGCAATGTCTCTGTGCCACAATTAGTTGCGTGGAAAGCTCACCATTACCATGCCTTGGTAATGGTAATGCTTCCATAACCAAATTTGAGAGAACTGTCTCAGGCTATACAACAGTAACACCACAAAAAACACAAACACACACACACATCACACCATTAACAACTTCAGGACAGATCATTACATCATGTACAATTGTACAGCATCCGGATGGATGGATTTCCTGCTCGACATACATGTGACACATTCTCAAGTCAATGTTACTGCACCAAGGGTAGTTTAAAGCACATTCAAACAACAGGTGATGGCGGGATTGGCTCAGTCCCAGCACGCAGTGCTAAGCGAGGCATCTCTTAACAGTTTGTACATGGTCCTGTGCTCGTGGAACCAAAGTACAAGACTGTTCTAGCAGTGTGCCTGCAATCGGGGTGCTTACAGCAGGCACAAAATTATTATATGCGAGGATGTCAATTTGCATCCACTTGTGTGCAATAGCAAATGGTATGTGTCAATAATCCCAATAATGATTTTTGAAAGAAACAAGAAGGGGCAAGGTAAATTAACTTTTGCAGGAAGAAAAATTCTAAGCAAAATAAAATAAACAAGTGTTACACCTAGGTCCCCCGTCGGTGAAGTGATGCGAGTTGACAAAGTGGAAGACGCAAGGCGGCTATCTTGGATTTTGACGTGGCGACCCAATTTTCAATAGCTTTCTTCCTTATGCGTATACACCCACACACCAGATTAGAAGTTAGTAGTTCATTTATTTTTCAGGATATTTCGCTCACAAGGTTCGGACATATATATGGTGGCGGCCATCTTGGATTTTGACGTGGCGACCCAATTTTCAATAGCGTTCTTCCATATGCCTAGTTGCACCCACACCAAATTAGAATTCGGTCCTTCGCTTACGCACGCACGGACATATATATGGTGGCGACCATCTTGGATTTTGACGTGGCGACCCAATTTTCAATAGCGTTCTTCCTTATGCCGAGATACACCCACACACCAGATTAGAATTCGGTCCTTCGCTTACGGGGGGGAAAACCAGTCCCCCTTTCGCTCCGCGGTGCGACGGGGACAACTAGAACGACACTTCGACATCACGACATCGACTGATGTGCCTCCACCCATATTACAACATCATTATAATATTTGTACCAAGTTTGATTAAAATCCATTCAGCTGTGCTCAAGTTATTACATTTTTACCTGACATGACCTCTGACCTTTTGCCTTTGACCTCCTGACCCCAAATTCTAATCAGTTAATCTTTACCTCATACATATCTGCACCAAATTTGACCAAGATCCCTTCAGCCATTCTCAAGTTATCGCTGGAACGAAAAACTATCACGGCCGGACAGACGGGTGGACAAACTGAAAACATAATGCCTCCGGCAACTTCGGCGGCAGAGGCATAAAAACGCAAAGCAGATAAACACCAACTTCATTTGAACATAGACAAATGTTATTATTAAAAAGAACAGACCGTCATTCTCTGCATCAGAGCACAATGTCCAGGCCTGCACAGATTATCATCGATATACATACAGGACATGTGACTGCCATTAAACCGTTATGCATTCCACCATGTCAACATCTCAAATACAGTTGCAATAAAGAGCCAGAGAAGAAAATGTGAAGACGTAAGGATGTTGATGAACTGTTCTGCATGCAACTTGCCTTGGTGGAAGGAGGTGGTGTTGGAAAACTGAGCCAGGCAGGAGCAAAATCATGCTGCGCCATTTAGGTCACGTGTCTGCGTGTCACTGGAGCCAGACATGAAACTGCATGACTGGAGACCTATGGGCACAGAAGGCAAACGTACTGAGCAAACCTATCACAACACAAATACAGAGATCACTTTGGCAGCAGCAAAAACCTTATTTCACACCAAATAAATTTAATTATTTTAAAGATAGTATAAAAATAATTACAAAATATTAGTGCCGTTGATGCAGTCTTGTACACCACCTTGTATAACGTGTCCAAACAAAGTACAGTACTGCAAAACAGGACGTTTTTGGAAGCAATAAAAGGCAATTTGTGTTTTATAGTGTTCAAGTATGAAATAAAATAGATTCTAAAAGTCGTATTTATAAATTAATTCCAGGAGTTTACCACCATTGATGCAGTGGGCATTGAACCACCTCACATTAGTTATTCGTGCCTGTTGTTTGTGTTCTTTATGACATCCTTAAAACAGTACATTTCCTCTTTTGAATTATTTCCAATTTGTTTAACTGCCAGGCAGGCAGACAGACGTATGATCAGGACGAATTCAGAGCCAAAGTATTGCTAAACTGCAGGTTTCTTTTGCAATTTGTGTTCCGATTCATGTTCAAACTAGAGCAATGCGACTGTGTCCCTAATATGCCTCCGCATAGTCCCACAATGGGAAGATGCAATCATTCAGTCCTAAAAATAAACAAATTTGATTTAAATCCCTTCAGCTGTTTTCAAGTATCACACTTTCACCAGCCACGACAGGTTTCACATCGATCGGTGAAGCAGTTTCAGAGAAGGATTTTTTTTAAATACTAGGGCATGCCCGTACTATATCTATATCTAAAATTATATCCCCCCCCTCTATTTACATGAAATGGTTTGGTCCAAAGCGAACGGCTTGCGAGTACGGTGACAATCCCCCCCCTCTATTTACATGAAATGGTTTGGTCCAAAGCGAACGGCTTGCGGAGTTTGGTAAAGAAATCGCCATAGCGTGCACAAACGCGCAGGAAAGCGAAAGAATCGCAAATTAGTTTTTATTAGTTTTAAAACATAGTTTAACGCCAACATAGTTTGCCAACGTGAAATAAATGAATACGCTCTCAAATGTGCCGTCCGAGGCAGAGTCTGTTCGCCACGTTCGGCACACGTGATAGCTCGCTGCTCTCTGATTGGTTGAATCGTTTTTTGGACATAGCTCGGTAACTACTTGTCCGATTAATTTCAAACCTTGAAAAGGCACATCCTCGGGTCCCCAGCAATATACCTGGCAAGTTTCAAGTATATCGGACCCGTGGTTGTCGAGAAACAGCGGTCACAGACAAACAAACAAACACACACACAGACACACAGACACACACACACACACACACACACACACACACACACACACACACACACACACACACACACACACACACACACACACACACACACACACACACACACACAGATTGCTGGAATTATAGATAGATTGTTTTCAATCCAATATGGCTGCCATACCACATGACATATGACCTTAAAAAATGTACACTCTGCATATGTATGAGTGGGGAATCACGTTTGTGAACTTCGTATTGATCGGATAAGGTTCCTTTTTCTATCCAAGATGGCTGCCAAACCACGTGATCGACATCATTTTCAAACTAGCAATAGCACCACCGTTGGAGGCTATTTTCCCCTGCAGAGCAGGGGTTGGCCTTTTTTGGGCACCGTGGTCCCCTTTTTGAAGCAATGTTTTATGGCCGGATGCCCTTCCTGCCGCCAACCCTGTTAGTCGCCTTTTGTGACACACAGAATTACCAGTGAACTGGTACTCAATTTGCCGACCTCGGAAGGATGACAGGCTTAATCAACCCCCCTGGCGTTAATTCAGCAATCGACCGGGATTCAAACCCAGGATCCTAGGATCCCAAGCCGGCACCCGAACCGCTAAGCCAACACCAGGCTTTCAAACTAGCAATGGTATTAGATATTTGTAAAATTTCGCATTGATTGGGTAAGCGGTTTCAGAGATTATAATTATTTAATATTTTCCTTCAATCCAATATGGCTGCCACACCATGTGACCAATGACGTTTTTGTGGTAATCTTTTAATAGCCTGGTGTTGGCTTCGCGGTTAGGGTGCTGGCTTAGGATCCTAGGATCCTGGGTTCAAATCCCGGTCGATCGTTGAATTAACACCAGGGGGGTTGACTCAGCCTGTCATCCTTCCGAGGTGGGCAAATTGAGTACCAGTTCACTGGTAATTCCCTGTGTGTCGCAAGAGGTGACTAACAGAGTTGGCGGCAGGAAGGGCATCCGGCCCTTTAAACATTGCTCCAAAAAGGGGACCATGGTGCCCAAACAACGCCAACCCCCGCTGTGCGGGGGAAAATGGCCTCTAAAGGTGGTTCTTCTTTTAATCGCCATGCCTAGTCAATGACACACGTAAAGGTTCGAGTCAATCGCTTCGCTGGTTTGGGAAAAGATGCTTTTGAGGTTTTATGTTAAATCCAATACAGCTGCCAAACCATGTGGCCTATGATGTCATAAATTTAATATTTCAATACAAATGGGTCAGATCATGTGCATGCAATTTCAGATTTTTAGGATAACGAATTCTATTTAAACATTTTTGACTGGTATACCACTTCACCTATGATGTCATCATTATCATGCTTTTGTTCCCTATTGGAATTACTTGAAAATGTGCCAAGTTTCAAATTTTTCCATTCAGAGGTTTCCGAGAAATATTTTTATTATTATTTGTGTTTAATCCAAGATGACTGCCATACCACGTGACCTATGACGCCACAATTCTCAAAAAACATTCTGCATGGGTCACCCCAATACCAGAAAGTTTATTCTCAATTTGACATGTGGTTGCTGAGAAAGAGGTTTAGCCCATACGGACGGACAACTCGAAAACATAATGCCTCCGGCTACCTTCGGGGGCGGAAGCATCTTACTATAATTCACCAAATGTCCATCCGTCCGTTCGAAGGTACCGCAAAAACGGCTAAACCGATCGCAACGATATTTTGGGTGGGTAATCCTGGGATCTCCTGGAGTAAGATAGCGTATATTAATTGTTTTTCTAATTTCAGCTTTGGCCTCCAGCATTTTCAGGTTTGGACTCCCGCATAACGTTATATTCCCGGGTGCCGCACAAACGGCTGCACAGCTGCACCGATCGGGCTCGGTGACCTCGGACAAAGACATTTTATAAGGACACGGGTTGAATCCCTGCTTGAGAGAATGCCAACCCACTCCCCGCCATCACGGTCGTTTCTCCAACTCACAATCCCATGAGATATGCGTAAAGGACGACGTAAAGGACGACCCAAAACCAATTATCTTCTTTTCGATTCGTATCTAAACATCATTAAAAGTAAATAATGACCTCGGCCAAAGTTCAAACGACGTGGGTTTAATCTCTACGTGAGAGAATTCCACATAGCTATTTGGGTGGTGTATACACTAACAGATCGCTGTCTCCATCGATCTTGCCAAGGCCGTAACACCTATCGGCTCAAAATCCTTTTAACTGTTGACTTGGCAGTTTTTACAATGAAGGAAACATTAACAATGTTGTTAAAAGTTATTTTGTGATTATTACTCCCGCCAGGGAGTAATGCATTCGATCGTGTCCGTCCGTGTGTGACTGTGTGTGTGTGTGTGTGTGTGTTCGTATGTTTGTGAACAAGATATCTGGGAAAGTTCTGAACGGATTTGGATGAAAGTTGGTGCGATGATTGCCCTTGGGATAAGGAAGAATTGATTAGTTTTTGGTGAAGCTCAGGATATTATTCCGGATCCAGGAATTTTTTACCATTGGAAGATAGGGCTCAGCAGCAGCCACCCACGGTTTTTTTTTTTGGTTTTTTTTTTTTATACAAGATCGAGGCTCGTGAAAGAGCGAACATTAATCACACAGAAAGACAAACCGACACATAAAACATACAACATCGGGAGCGGTAGACAAGATGGGGAGAGAGGGGGAAGGACACAAACACAACATTTGAGAGCAGGGACCGAGAGACATGGAGACATCGAGAGATCTGAGAGAGGGCGAGGGCTTTGGGGGGGGGGGGCATGGGAAGGGGGCGGTGGGAGAGGTATAAAACATATGGACACTGCCAGGACTTCCAGGAAAGAAGTTGGAATTTCAAACAAGGTGGATCTGGGGAGTATGCGCTCTACTGAGTGGCGTTCTAGTGTGTGATTGGAGTTATGTTGTTTGGAATGAAAAAAGATGTCGAGTTCAAGTAAATGACAACATGCCGTGATGGTTTCTACTTTCTAAACGTGAACTTCGCGGATCGCCATATGCAGATTCGCCACGGACCCACGATCGATATTTTATACGTGAACGTATCCGTTTGTTCGCAAACGGGTACGTTTTTCATGGAGTCTTTCACAAACTTGCTGTCCAAGTCTGACGTGCAACTGAAAGTGCTACAGGAATGTGGAATTTATTGGTTTCATGCTTTAGCATTGCCCATTTGCTTCTGGCCTCCCACCCGTGCCTAGCACCGGTATCTCACTAGTAAATATAACATTCAATTTAAATAAACTTGTTCCTCGATCATAAACTGCCGCTTGTGGACGGATGGACAGACAGAACCAATTGCTTAATCCTGCTTTTCACGTTGTGTGTGCAATGTAATGATACCATATATTTATAACAAAGCAAAGCTGCAATCTTCACCTTTATTGAAGGTAAAATAAAGGGAATGATCAAAACAAAATGATTTATTAACAATGCTCAAACTTGATGCAAAAAAAAAAAACGTTTCTACAATGTGGATTTCCAAATGAGTGGATTAATATATAAAGCTCAACCTAAATACTCACTCACTTACCGATATAAACGTTTACTACGTTTGGGGTGGGCTACAAAGTTGTAAATGTAGAAGACTAATGCACGTGGAAGCCACGATTCCAGGAAGAAAAAAAAGTAGATCCAGGTTTACCACCAAAAATAGGTATTTTGCTTTCTTCTCAAACAAAAAATAGATATGGATGGACTGAAGGAAAAGATGAACAAGTGGAAGGAATGTATGGAGACAAAAGGTCTGAAGGTGAATATCGGAAAGACGAAGGTGATGGCAAGTGGTAAAGCATGTGGTGAGGTGGAAAGAATTGGGAAGTGGCCATGTGCTGTGTGCAGGAAGGGTGTCGGAGTGAACTCCATTCAATGTACAATGTGTGCTGAGTGGATTCATCAAAAATGTAGTGGTCTGAGAGGGTCATTAACCAGTGTGGCAGCTACATTCAAATGTAATGTGTGCACAGAGGGAGCTGCAGATGGAGGAAATGTTGAGTTGGATCTTGGAGACGGCATGAAGCTGGAAGGTGTGAAAACATTTTGCTACCTCGGAGACATGCTGAATGGAGAAGGTGGATCAGACTCGGCAACGGTTGCTCGAGTGAGATGTGCATGGAAGAAGTTTCGGGAATTGAGTAGCGTGCTGATGATGAGGGGAGTGTCGTTGAAGCTGAAGGGAAAGGTGTATGCTGCATGTGTGAGAAGTGTTATGATTTATGGGAGCGAGACGAGACATGGGTAATGAACGTAGAGCAGCAACGAAGGCTGGAAATGCGAATGGTTCGGTGGATGTGCGAAGTATCGTTGAGAGAGAGGAAGACAAATGATGAATTGCGAAAGATGATGGAAATAGAGCCTGTGATTGACGCTGTGAAGAGGAACAGGTTGAGATGGTTTGGTCATGTGTTGAGGAAGGATGAAAGTGACTGGTTGGGAAGAGTGATGGAAATGAATGTAGAAGGAAGCAGAGGACGGGGAAGACCGAGAAAGACTTGGCTAAAGAGGGTGAAAGAAGAAATGCGGGCAAGAAAGTTAACAAGGAGAGATGCAGAAAATAGGGTAAATGGAGAAGATTGTCATGGGGACCGCAAGGCTAACCCCCGCTCTCGCAGGGAAAATGGCATTAAAATGCATGTTGTTGTTGTTGTTGCTGCTTTCTTCTCAAACTACACACACAATTGCAATGAAACTTGACCACAACCTTCATCACCCGTGATGCATCTTGTTTGCTCATGGCATATATAAATAAATTAAAAAAAAAATCAGGGTTTAAGGGAATGTGGGGGGCTTAATCCTTAAAATAGGTTTTTGCTCTCTTATCCAAAACTACTCACATTTTCATGAAATTTGATCACAACCTTCATCACCCATGTTATACCCGTTTGTTGATGGCATTAGATAAATTGGGGTCTAATGTGGTCTACAGGCAGGGAGAAGGTTGGGTTGTCCCCCAAAATAGGTATTTTTTGTTTGTTTTCTGTCTTATGATCACATTTTAGTACGATTCTACATGCTGCCCGTCTCCTAGCAGGCACTGATATTGTTTTAAAATACCGTGATACTGTTTAAAATACCTTGAGTCTGTGTAGTATACTGCTTTATACTACCAGGTGAGCGCCCCGGGGTATTGCCACTGTTTTTCAGATTTGGAGCCATAGATGCGGGGTACATATTCCAGTTTAAATTAATTACCCATGCTACAGTAGCTAAAAGCCCTCCGCACGGTTTACAGCAATTTTTATGAAAAAAGTTGTGTTTTAAGAGGTTTTGTTCTCACAAAAACAGAAAATATGACATTTCCGTATTTTCACCTTTCATCTGTAAAGGCCAATATATCAGGCAAGACAAAATAGAATTTTTATTTGACACATAAAAAGGAAGATAAGACCGTTTTGAGGTGCTCTGTGTCACAAAAAATATATATATAAAAACAATCTTGTTCGAAGTATACTTAAGATCAGCAATGCATTTTAAGGTGTTGTAATGTTTAGTGCATATGCAATGCCTAAATTGCTCTACTTTATGACTTGCACATTTCATGTAGGTCATAGTTTTTGTGTTTCAATTTGGAGATGCCTCCAAAGAAAGAAGTTCCATGCTGATGGGGATATTAAAAATCGAATTGCTTGTCTTCATCAAGTGGGCACGACATATTCTGGAATCCACAAGCTCCGGAACAAGAACATCCCTATTTCTCTGCCTAACGAAGAGGCAGCCATTTTTGGTCAACAGTTCCAAATAAATAGCACCGCAAAGCAGGCGTAAACCCCTCAGCCCATGCATGGTGGAAACCAATTTCAAGATGGCTGCCGTGGCGGTCATATTGAAAATTGCAGCACGCCCATTTTCGAAAGGAACCTTCCTGTACTCAACCCCAACACACTGCAAAAATGGATTTAATCAGACAGCCGTTCTGCTCGAAATTGACGGAAACCAAAAGTTGATGGACTCCCAGATGGCTGCCGTGGCGGCCATATTGAAAATTGCAGCTCTCCAGGAAAGAAAGAAAAACCTGTGTAAACTGTCAAAGGAGCTCGAGTGCATTTCAACAAAAAAAAAAAAAAAAAAAAAAAAAAGAGCGCAGAACTGCTGAAACAAGACCGTTTCCAGAAGGACCATCACAGGACGGTTGACTGATGCTGGTTTAGCCTCATGAAGATGAGCTAAGAAAGAAGCCTCTATTATCAAAAATAAACATTCAAGACAGATTGCACCTTTTTGGCCATATATGGGCACTGTGATTCAGACTAGTTTCATAGAGTTCTGTGGAGTGATGAATCAAGATCTCAACTTTGCAGTGATGCACCAGAACGTTGCCTTCGCAGATCTGATGAGTGCTTCAACCCCGAGTGCATTTCAACAACTGCGAAACATGGAGGAGGTGGAATCATAGTCTGGGGTGCATTTACATCTGCTGGTGTTGGTGAGCCAATCAGGTGTGAACAGTCAATTTCTGCCAAGAAATACCAGAAAATATTAGAGAAAGGATTACTTCCCAGCCTCCAAAAGTTCTTTCCTGGAGAGAAAAGCAAATAATTCATTTTTCAACACTATAATGCCCAGCCCATACTGCAAAAGCCACCAAAATGTGGTTGGAGAAAAAGTCCCTGAAACTCATGTTCTGGCCTAGTCAGAGTCCCAATTTGAACCCCATAGAGAATCTTTGGCACCATTATATTCAGCACAAACTTATTGGAAGAAGTTTGCAAATTCTGATCAACTTTGGGAAGCTGTCAAACATGAATGAGACAATGTTGACATTTCTCAGTGCAAGAAGCTTTGTGAAAATTTGACCAAAAGACTGGATTATTTAAAGAAAGCGAAGGGACAAGCTATTCCGTGTGTGTGTGTGTGCGTGTCGGTGTACATGTGTGTGTGCATGTGTGTCAGTGTACATGTGTGTGTGCATGTGTCAGTGTACATGTGTGTGCATGTGTGTCAGTGTACATGTGTGTGCGCATGTGTGTCAGTGTGCATGTGTGTGTGCATGTGTCGGTGTACATGTGTGTGTGTGTACATGTGTGTGCATGTGTGTCGGTGTACATGTGTGATGTGTGTATGTGTACATGTGTGTCGCTTTACACCATATGTTCACACCAAAAATGCAAAGGCCCATTGTGAGTGTCTGGAGTATATGTCCAGTGGATCTGGTCCAAGCAGCATGGGTCATAGATTAGGTCCAGGAGGACGGAATACATGGCGGCAGAGGTTGCTTTTTCTACATTACAAGTGTCCAAACGGGGTTACATGAGATATTCTGCTGGATGAATCAACTGAGATTGGGGTCAGCTGGACAACCTGGATGGAATGAGGCAGGATCACAGGAGGTTTACATCGTTTAACCTTCAAGTGCAAAGCTATATTATTGGAAGCAAAGTGCTGTACTGAGCTTTGGTTAATCCCATGTAATGCCTTCATCCCGTGCGAAAATTATCTTTCATTGACTTACTGTAGAATTGTGGAACTTCTTGTAGAACTAACAACTCGGATAAGACAAAAATAACATCATTGAAAGACTGCAGCCTCCAACTGCTGATTTGAGTAACAGCATCAATCTTGGTCCTGATGTTGTTTGAATGTAATTGGGTATGAAAGAGTATTAGAGAGGTTTAGTTGGTGGAGGTGTGTTCCCATTGTCTGATTGGATAGCTTTTTAACTGAGCAATTGTGGGGTTGGGGATGGACAGCTAAAGCTGTGTGGCTTGGTGATCTGTTGGTGCCCTCTCAGTATCAAGGATGTCCCTCCTCTCCCTCCAGACCAGATTTGAAATATCGTGCTAGATATCGATTTTGGCCCCATCTCTCAATGGGGAAGAATCACAAAAAAATATCGCATCCAGAACCAGATTCAGATTGTCACCAAAATCGAATCATTTCTTCCTCGTCACACACCCAACCTGTCCACCAAATTTCATTCGAATCAGTCCACGACTGAGATATCGTGCTATATAATCGGACTGAGATATGCACTAGTCAAGCTTCAGGACAATCAGCTGGGTGATAAGGGAGGAGTAACAAAAATAGCAAAAAGTTAACAGAGGGAAGGACGGACAGACATCCGGACATCATGATCCATTTTATAAATTAATTCATCTGTTTGAGAATCGAGATGACCTAAACAGGAAAGTTAGTTTTTGGCTGATTCAGCTAAAAGTTGGAACACTCTGCTTGGCTGAAAAATGTTTTTGTTTTTTTAAAGCTAAATATGCAGCGTGAGGGTAAAGTTAAGCATTTACTCGAGTCTGTATAGTCTAGTAGGAAGACTAGGTCCCCCTGCACCCCCCGGAGATATACTTCTAATCAGTGTTTCTAGATTGGAAAAAATGTGTAGAAAATGACTAGCTATGGCCCCAAGCTGAAAAAATGTCCCACATACCATTTTTATGCAAATTACTGCTGCCATTATCAAAAAAAGACTAGGTCCCCCTGCACCCCCCGGAGATATACTTCTAATCAGTGTTTCTAGATTGGAAAAAATGTGTAGAAAATGACTAGCTATGGCCCCAAGCTGAAAAAATGTCCCACATACCATTTTTATGCAAATTACTGCTGCCATTATCAAAAAAAGACTAGGTCCCCCTGCACCCCCCGGAGATATACTTCTAATCAGTGTTTCTAGATTGGAAAAAATGTGTAGAAAATGACTAGCTATGGCCCCAAGCTGAAAAAATGTCCCACATACCATTTTTATGCAAATTACTGCTGCCATTATCAAAAAAAGACTAGGTCCCCCTGCACCCCCCGGAGATATACTGAAACTGGCAGTGACTGGTGATTGAAATGCGGTGCCTTTTTGTGTTTCAGGTCGAGGTACGTGAACTCCCCACGATCTACAGCAACCAGGAAGAGACTGATACCAGGGTGGTTCTGTACCTCCATCATGCTGCTACCATCGGATACAAGAACGCTGTAGTCAGAACACCGGACACAGACATCCTCCTGATCCTGCTCCACCATGCCCACAACATCAAGCTGACGGTGTACCTGGATACAGGGTCAGGGAAGCATCGCCAACTTGTCAACGTCTCTGAGCTGGCAGAATCCCTGGGAGAGGACTACTGTGCCACTCTCCTGGGGTACTATGTGTTCAGCGGAGAAGACTGCACCAGTGCCTTCAAAGGGAAGGGAAAAGTCGGGCCCTTGAAAAAGCTGGAGAAGAATCCCAGGTTTCACAGGGCATTCGGTGAATTTCACAGGGTATTTAGAAAAATAAAACTTTGTGTTAACGTCTGTGTAGACGGACCTTAATATGAGTCTATTATTTCGTAAAACTGTGATTATTTTGTAAATAAAGCACTAATTAGCATACTAGTATACCATAGACACATGTAATCATGTTATGAATAGTTCTATCATGATCTATGCCCTTCAAAACATGGGTCTAGACACCTTCATTTTTCAATTATCTGCAATATTGGCTGAGATATGTCAAAAATCGTTTTTTTGATAATGGCAGCAGTAATTTGCATAAAAATGGTATGTGGGACATTTTTTCAGCTTGGGGCCATAGCTAGTCATTTTCTACACATTTTTTCCAATCTAGAAACACTGATTAGAAGTATATCTCCGGGGGGTGCAGGGGGACCTAGTCTTTTTTTGATAATGGCAGCAGTAATTTGCATAAAAATGGTATGTGGGACATTTTTTCAGCTTGGGGCCATAGCTAGTCATTTTCTACACATTTTTTCCAATCTAGAAACACTGATTAGAAGTATATCTCCGGGGGGTGCAGGGGGACCTAGTCTTCCTACTAGACTAGTAGTAGTCTATTTGCTTTTCTATTGGCTTTTGACACAGATGGAAAACAAAAGGCTGACCTAGTGGTACACTCGCCTCTAAGCTGTCTAGCCCGGGTCTGAATCCTAATCCAGCTATAAACGGTCATCCCGGTGTTTCACAAGGCAGGGTGGTTCCTAAATGTGTGCGTGACGTCCCTCGGAAAGACGTTAAACGGGACATCACGTCTGCTGGCATTAGTTGGTAGATATTAAAGATCCCATGTTGTCCTTCGCAAAGAGTAGGTGAGCTTTCGCCAGCACCATGGCCAAATTCAAAATTCCTGCCCTAACTTAGAGGGCATTAAAACAACAACAACAAAACAACACCACCAACAACAACAACAACCGGCATTTTAAGGCAATTTACCGGGGGTTAAGTTAGCTAAAGCGAGTTAGCTCCAGACATGTAGCATTTACCCTGCTACATGTCTGGAGTTTATTGCCTTAAAACCGGCATTTTAAGGCAATATACTCCAGACAGTCTCGCAATGGTCCTTCATCCATCAAGGAAGGATGAAAGTGACGGTTAGCCTTGCGGTCCCCATGACAATCTTCTCCATTTTGCCCTATTTTCTGCATCTCCCCTTGTTAACCCCCTTGCCCGCATTTATTCTTCCACCACCTTTAGCCAAGTCTTTCTCGGTCTTCCCCGTCCTCTACTTCCTTCTACATTCATTTCCATCATTCTTCTCAACCAGTCACTTTCATCCTTCAACACATGACCAAACCATCTCAACCTGTTTCTCTTCACAGCATCCATCACAGGCTCTATTCCCATCATCTTTCGCAATTCATCATTTGTCTTCCTCTCTCTCAACAATACTCCGCACATCCACCGAACCATTCGCATTTCCACCCTTTCCAACCTTCGTTGCTGCTCTACGTTCATTACCCATGTCTCGCTCCCATAAATCATAACACTTCTCACACATGCAGCATACACCTTTCCCTTCAGCTTCGACGACACTCCCCTCCTCGTCAGCACACCACTCAGTTCCTGAAACTTCTTTCAAGAGGGCATTAAAAACAAAAACAAACAAACAAACAAAAACAGAAGTGCAGCATGTGAAAGCAAAAATCAAAGTTACTTGGCCGCCACACATGGGCAGATTTCGGACAGCAACAATTCCACAAAGACAGCAAAACATGTTGCGTTCGATTCTCAAGTGTAACAATTATAAAATATTTTGCTGATGAGACAAAGTGCACCAACAGGGGGTGGCAACCTACCAGTAGGCAGAGAAGATTCAGCCAGAAGAGGCACAAACCCGAGTGACTCTCGCCGCTTGGTTTCAGGTGAGGCCAAGACCCACTGATGTAGGGACTCAGGCTGTGAACCTCATCCCACCCCAACCCCCCCCCGCCCACACTACCGGAAACCCCCCCACCTCTTGCTATTCTGTTATCCCTTTTATTCGTTAAACCCACGTTTAATATACAACAAATCGCCAAGTTCAGAGGGCAGTCACGATTTGCCCCCTCTACGCAAGAGGTCGAATCGAATCATCCCAGCATCCTCGTTCGAGCTAATGCAAGAAAAGTCAAAGAAAACCACGAAAAGCGATTCGAGTTCAGTCCACGAGATCAATTCAAACAAGCTACGCCATGTGTGCGCAAAGCACGACACCATGTGCAACACCCTTGGCTGGTCACTGCATCAGAGGTTGCGATTGGTCTGCACTAAGAGAACAGAGCGACCGACGGAGTTACCCGAACACGTGAATCGAGGACCTTGACAACTCGAACACGGATCCAAAACATGGATATCGTCAGATTCCTATGGGAGGTGTGTCGGTGCTGCTCAACGAAAACGTGACACTTACAAACACAAAACTCGGACGTTTGTCAACAAAACTTTACCGTCTCATGCAAAGAGGTGTGGCCGTGTGACGGCTACATTTGCGTGGCAGTCGCCATTAATCAAAGCGGCGTCCTCTCTAGAGCTGGAACAACCACAGAGAAACATGGAATGGGTCACTGTGATCCTTTCGCTGGTCCACGAAGCAAGACCACCAAGTTCGGGTCACGAGGCATAAACAAGCGCACAAAAACGGCACTCGTTCGGGGAAAGAAGAAGAAGAGGCTCGAAAAACGTGTCAACAAGAGAAATGCAAATTGCAAAAAACAACAACAACAACAAACCCAAATCTTCGAAAAATAATTATTGAAACTTCCAGCAAAATTAATCAGGAACCCTGAGTTAGTTACCAAGCCCGTCGAACACCCCAAAACGTACCCTCGACTAATTACAAATATATATATACATACCGAACGTGAGAAATACAATCGAATTTGGAATATTCTGGAACGCAGGCGCCAAGACGCGTGGAAGGCAAAACAAACGCGAAGCAGGCAGCCGTAAGCCGAGGGGGCTAGCGAGTGGCAACAAAACGCATTCCGAATGAGGATCGAGCAGTTAGCTGGTCACAGCAACACGCACCGAAGGTATAAAGACACCTGGATTAATGGAGTGCTAGGCAGCGCAAAATCGGAACAGAATCGCCTCTGTGGGAGCTCCTTAACGACCGACCAATAGAACTAGGCGACAAGGCCGAGGCCTTCCCTCGACAGTGAGGTAAACAAAGCGAATTCAAGCCTTTCAAAGAGCCCGTTCCATTATCCTCAAGACGCCTTGAACTCTCTGCAGCCCTTTATACACGAGGCTTGTGTCTCAAACACTCTTCCAGCACTCTCAGAGTTCAGAGACCACAAAGACGGACTCAACACCTCGCTTCCCACTTCCAGCAAAATGGCGATCACTCTATCCCACAATGCCATGCGCGGCGCGAGAAGACGATGACTCCAAATAGCGCGAGATTTCGCAAATATCGTTTTACTTCCTAAGTATTTTTTCCTGATTATTGCAAAATATTCAAACTTTACTTGTTAGTTTTATTACATGTTGAAGAGGCATTAATATTTCGCTGTTGTTGTTTAGGAAGCTTTGCTTTCAATAAAATACATTTTCTTCTTGATCTTCTTCTTCTCGGACATATTTATTATGTTTTCAACAATCTAAATGCGGATAAATAAAGCGATCTGGCATTAAATAAACGATCTTAGTTTAAATAAAGTGATGTCGAAACAAACTGATCAAACACAATCGGACGATACTCTGCCTGTGGGGGGCAGCGTTGCGTCAAATTGGAGTGTTTGAAAACAGGGGCCAAGGCTCATCTATTAATTACGTCCTTCAACCATTTATGGGGTTGGGCTTTTGAAGGAGAGCGAGGTAAGGCGAGGATGAGAGGGAGACGGCGCGTGATCCTTCAGCTTATTGACTAGCCGGATTCAGTGGATCTCCGCATCATACACTGGGAACCGCTACCTCCCTGATTCAGTGGATCCCCGCATCATACGCTGGGAACCACTACCTCTCTGATTCAATGGATCTCTGCATCATACACTGGGAACCGCTACCTGCCTGATTCAGTGCATCTCTGCATCATCCTCTGGGAACCGCTACCTGCCTGATTCAGTGGATCCCCGCATCATCCTCTGGGAACCGCTACCTCCCTGATTCAGTGGATCCCCGCATCATACACTGGGAACCACTACCTCCCTGATTCAATGGATCTCTGCATCATACACTGGGAACCGCTACCTGCCTGATTCAGTGCATCTCTGCATCATCCTCTGGGAACCGCTACCTGCCTGATTCAGTGCATCTCTGCATCATCCTCTGGGAACCGCTACCTGCCTGATTCAGTGCATCTCTGCATCATACACTGGGAACTGCTACCTGCCTGATTCAGTGGATCTCTGCATCATACACTGGGAACCGCTACCTGCCTGATTCAGTGCATCTATGCATCATCCTCTGGGAACCGCTACCTGCCTGATTCAGTGGATCTCCGCATCATACACTGGGAACCGCTACCTGCCTGATTCACTGGATCTCAGCATCATGGACTGGGAACCACTACCTCCCTGATTCACTGGATCGCTGCATCATACACTGGGAACTGCTACCTGCCTGATTCAGTGGATCTCCGCATCATACACTGGGAACCGCTACCTGCCTGATTCACTGGATCTCCGCATCATACACTGGGAACCACTACCTGCCTGATTCAATGGATCTCCGCATCATCCTCTGGGAACCACTACCTGCCTGATTCAGTGGATCTCCGCATCATACACTGGGAACTGCTACCTGCCTGATTCAGTGGATCTCTGCATCATGCACTGGGAACCGCTACCTGCCTGATTCAGTGGATCTCCGCATCATACACTGGGAACCGCTACCTGCCTGATTCACTGGATCTCAGCATCATGGACTGGGAACCACTACTTCCCTGATTCACTGGATCTCTGCATCATACACTGGGAACTGCTACCTGCCTGATTCAGTGGATCTCCGCATCATACACTGGGAACCGCTACCTGCCTGATTCACTGGATCTCCACATCATAGACTGGGAACCGCTACCTGCCTGATTCACTGGATCTCCGCATCATACACTGGGAACTGCTACCTGCCTGATTCAGTGGATCTCCGCATCATACACTGGGAACCGCTACCTGCCTGATTCAGTGGATCTCCGCATCATACACTGGGAACCGCTACCTGCCTGATTCAGTGGATCTCCCCATCATACACTGGGAACCGCTACCTCCCTGATTCAGTGGATCTCCACATCATACACTGGGAACCACTACCTCCCTGATTCAGTGGATCTCCGCATCATACACTGGGAACTGCTACCTGCCTGATTCAGTGGATCCCTGCATCATGCACTGGGAACCGCTACCTGCCTGATTCAGTGGATATCCGCATCATACACTGGGAACCGCTACCTGCCTGATTCACTGGATCTCAGCATCATGGACTGGGAACCACTACCTCCCTGATTCACTGGATCTCTGCATCATACACTGGGAACTGCTACCTGCCTGATTCAGTGGATCTCCGCATCATACACTGGGAACCGCTACCTGCCTGATTCACTGGATCTCCGCATCATAGACTGGGAACCACTACCTCCCTGATTCACTGGATCTCTGCATCATACACTGGGAACTGCTACCTGCCTGATTCAGTGGATCTCCGCATCATACACTGGGAACCGCTACCTGCCTGATTCAGTGGATCTCCGCATCATACACTGGGAACCGCTACCTGCCTGATTCAGTGGATCTCCGCATCATACACTGGGAACCGCTACCTGCCCGATTCAGTGGATCTCCGCATCATACACTGGGAACCGCTACCTGCCTGATTCAGTGGATCTCCGCATCATACACTGGGAACCGCTACCTCCCTGATTCAGTGGATCTCCGCATCATCCTCTGGGAACCGCTACCTGCCTGATTCAGTGGATCTCCACATCATACACTGGGAACCACTACCTCCCTGATTCCCTGGATCTCTGCATCATACACTGGGAACTGCTACCGGCCTGATTCAGTGGGTCTCCGCAACATACACTGGGAACCGTGACCTGCCTGATTCAGTGGATCTCCACATCATACACTGGGAACTGCTACCTGCCTGATTCAGTGGATCTCTGCATCATTCTCTGGGAACCCCTACCTCCCTGATTCAGTGGATCGCCGCATCATCCTCGGGGGTCCACTACCTCCCTGGTTCAGTGGATCTCCGCATCATCCTCGGGGATCCACTGCCTCCCTGATTCAGTGGATCACGGCATCATCCTCGGGGATCCACTACCTGCATGATTCAGTGGATCTCCGCTTCATCCTCTGGGAATCGCTACCTCCCTGATTCAGTGGATCTCCGATCATACTCTGGGAACCGCTACCTGCATGATTCAGTGGATCTCCGATCATACTCTGGGAACCGCTACCTGCATGATTCAGTGGATCTCCGCTTCATCCTCTGGGAATCGCTACCTCCCTGATTCAGTGGATCTCCGATCATACTCTGGGAACCGCTACCTGCATGATTCAGTGGATCTCCGATCATACACTGGGAACCGCTACCTGCCTGATTCAGTGGATCTCCGATCATACCCTGGGAACCGCTACCTGCATGATTCAGTGGATCTCCGATAATACTCTGGGAACCGCTACCTACCTGCATGATTCAGTGGATCTCCTATCATACTCTGGGAACCGCTACCTGCATGATTCAGTGGATCTCCGCTTCATCCTCTGGGAATCGCTACCTCCCTGATTCAGTGGATCTCCGATCATACTCTGGGAACCGCTACCTGCATGATTCAGTGGATCTCCGATCATACTCTGGCAACCGCTACCTGCCTGATTCAGTGGCTATTCGCCTCGTCATCTGGGAACAGCTACCCTGCCTGATTCAGTGGATCTTCGCATCATCCTCTGGGAACCGCTACATGCCTGATTCAGTGGCTAACCACACCATCATTTGGCAATGGTTCAACTGTCCATCATCGACTTTTCGACTCTTCACTTCCAGAACCTCTCTATACAGCGGCTCCACACCCATATTTATGTCTGAACGTTGTCTAATCAGAAGGGGGAGAAGACAAGAAGAAAAGAGAGAAAGGAAATTGTAAAATTAGAGCGGCACTCTTCGACGTTGTGACGTCAACCGACATGCCTCAGCCCACATTATTACATCATTATACATACACTTGTACCAAGTTTGATTTTAATCCATTCAGCCGTTCTCAAGTTATCATGGTAATGAAAACCTATCACGGACGGACGGACGGACAGCCAGACGGACAACCCGAAAACGATGCATCCGGAGACTTCGTCGGCGGAGGCATTAAAAAAAAAACAGTGCAAATAATATCTCGAGTTACTAACAAGCAACAACTATGAAAGCTTACAAGCAGTAACACCAATACTTGAAAGAAGGAATTCCGCATTTTTGAAACCAGCATAAGTGATGATGATGTGCCATACTCTTTACAGTGCACGTTGGTGCTGCTGAAGCAGTTTCTTGACAACGGTTATTCAGGGGACTAGCGTGACTCGGCGCGCTCCGCGTGCCTCACCACACGTCGTTTCAGAGGAGTAGGCATCTTCGACCATTTCGGTGTCTTTTGGGTTTCATGGTGTTTTGGGTCTTCAGGGCCATTTGGGTCTTCAGGGTCTTTTGGATCCTCTGGGCCTTTAAGGGTATTTTGGGTCTTTGAGGCGTTTTGGGTCTTTAGGGTCTTTTGGGTCTTTGGTGTCTTCAGAGGCTTTTGGGTCTTCGGTGTCTTTTGGGTCTTCGGGGTCTTCAGCAGCTTTTGGGTCTTAAGGTTCTTTTGGTTCTTCTTGGTCTTTAAGGATCTTTGGGTCTTTTTGGGTCTTCAGGGGTATTTTGGGTCTTCGGGGTATTTTTGGTCTTTGGGGTCTTTTGGGTCTTCGGTGTCTTTTTGCTCTTCGGGGTCTTTTTGGTCTTCGTGGGTCTTTGTGGTCTTCGGTGTATTTTGGGTCTTCGGGGTATTTTGGGTCTTCGGGGTCTTTTGGATCCTCTGGGCCTTTAAGGGTATTTTGGGTCTTTGAGGTGTTTTGGGTCTTTTGGTGTCTTCAGAGGCTTTTGGGTCTTAAGGGTCTTCGGTGTCTTTTGGGTTTTCGGGGTCTTCAGGGGCTTTTGGGTCTTAAGGTTCTTTTGGTTCTTGGTCTTTAAGTGTTTTTGGGTCTTTGGGGTCTTCGGGGTCTTTTGGGGTCTTCAGGGTCTTTTTGGTCTTCGTGGGTCTTTTTGGTCTTCGGGGTATTTTGGGTCTTCGGGGTATTTTGGGTCTTTGGGGTCTTTTTGATCTTTGGGGTCTTTTTGATCTTTGGGGTCTTTTGGGTCTTCGGGGTCTTTTTGGTTTTCAGGGTCTTTTGGGTCTTAGGGGTGTTTTGGGTCTTCGGGGTGTTTTGGGTCTTCGGGGTGTTTTCGGTCTTTGGGGTGTTTTGGGTATTCGGGGTGTTTTGGGTATTCGGGGTGTTTTGGGTCTTCGGGGTGTTTTGGGTCTTCGGGGTGTTTTGGGTCTTTGGGGTGTTTTGGGATCCTCGGGGTGTTTTGGGTCTTCGGGATGTTTTGGGTCTTCGGGGTGTTTTGGGTCTTCGGGGTATTTTGGGTCTTCGGGGTGTTTTGGGTCTTCGGTGTGTTTTGGGTCTTCGGGATGTTTTGGGTCTTCGCGGTGTTTTGCGTCTTCGGGGTGTTTTGGGTCTTTGGGTATTCAGGGTCTTTTTGAGCCTCAGGGCCTTGAAGGGTATTTTGGGTATTTGGGGTATTTGGGGGTCTTCGGGATATTTTGGGTCTTCAGGGGTCTTGGTGATCTGAAGGGTCTTGGGGGAATTAAAAGGTCATCAAAGGTCTGAGGGATCTCAGCAGTCTTAACGCAATTAAGAGGGTTAATTAAGAGGGTGGTAATTTTATTTGAAGAAAAAGACGTTTTCGTCGCATACATACATAGCGACATACATAACCATATACGTTTGCTCTATTATAATAAGATGTTTTGCCATTGCCTTCCCAGCCTGATGTGCTCTATGCTTTCAAATGCTGAGCGTCAAGCATAGTCAGGGCCCTTAGGGATATTTTGGGGCCGTTTGGTTCAAATTCTTCCAAAAGCACCAAATTTGGCCCAGATGTTGCCCATGCCATACTCTTTCGATTTTTGACGGGCACTTTTTGACACTCAAGCTTTTGGGTCTCACTATCTGCCATGATCTTTCCTGGGAAAATCACATTTCCAATCTGGCCTCCAAAGCGAGTCGCCGACTGGGCATCCTCCGTCGTGCGATGACCTTTCTTGGCACTTCTGAGCTAATCACCACATACAAGGCTTTCATCTGCAGCTTGATGGAATACTGCTCTCCCCTCTGGGCTGGTGCTCCTGCCTCTCTCCTAGCTCAGCTTCACGCTGTAGAAACCAAAGCTTTCAGAATCATTGGAATCTCCCGTGATGAAGCTGATTCTGAGGGCCTTTCACTCTCTCTCTACAGGCAGGTTGGTGGTCTTTCTATGTGGCTCTCAAATGTTGTGGTTGTGTGCTTCCCCTTCTCTCCCCATCTTGTCTTCCGCTCCCTCTTTTTGTGAGTTTTGTTTGTCTGGTTGATTTGTTTGTGAAATAAATGTTAGCTCTTTCACGAGCCTCGATTCAGTATACAAAAAAAAAAAAACCGACTTCTCTCTGGCCTTGCACCCCCTGCTATGTCTGTGCTCTGTCCCCCAAACATTCCTGCAGGATGCACAAGATCTCTCAAAAACACTCTTCTGATGAAACTACATAAGCAAGACTCTGCTTGCTGGCACTCTTTCATTCCTGTTTTTTTCCCGCCTCTGGAACAAACTCCCTCACTCTCTTCAATCCCACTCCTCCCTCCATGTCTTCAAAACAGATGTTCACCACCATCTCATATCTTCCCCCATCCAAAATCTTAATCTTTTCTACCCCTGTTAATACACCCCAAATCCACCTCCTTCAAATTCCCTGTTTTCTTTCCTGAAATCCCCTGAAGTGTCCATCTTGTTGATCCCGTGTACCTTGCCTCAGCCCTCTCCCTTCCACAGATCTCCTGATGTCCCTGTTCTCTACTATTGTTGCGATTCCCTCTCTCTCCCCGTCTTGTCTCCGGCTCTCTTTATTATATGTTCTATGTGTTGGCTCTTACACGAACCTCGACTTAGCATATAAAAACCCTTCATCACCCGTGATGGACCTAAGTTTGTTCACAGCATTAAAAATGCATTAAAAAGCGTGGTGTTTGAGTGACTGTTGCTCGTGATCCAGATGTGCTCCAGGACCTATGGCCCTATTTCTCAGCTTCACCTCCAGATCCTGAAGAATTTGGGTACCACTTGAGATGTTGGCTTGAAAACTTGAAAATAATATAAAATATATAAATTATATTTTAAAAATACCACTTGAAAACTTGGCTGAGCAGTACGACCCTGATGGAGTCGATACTTTGTCCAACAGTGAGGAAGATTCTTGGCATGAAATTTCTCACCAGATGGTGCAATTCATTACATTTGTATATTCTTGGTACTCGGTTCTCGGTACTGTACTAAAAGTGATACTTTTAGTACAGGTACGGTTATTACTTTATATCAGACAGCAACAAATGGCTCTGTCAATGCAAAGATTTTTTGACCTTGATCTTTTCTACCCCCGTTAATTCACCCCAGATCCACTTTTTTGAAATACCGACTTCTTTCCTAAAAGTCCTAGCAGTGTCCATGTGTTTTTTTTTAAACTCTCCCCCCCCCCCCCCCACCTCACACCCCCTGCTTCCCATTCCTCCTCCCCCCAAGCCCTCACCCTCCCACAGATCTCCCGATGTCCCTGCTCTCCATCTTGTTCTCCCGCTCCCTTTATCTTATGTTTTATGTGTCAGTTTGTCTTTTTGTGATTAATGTTAGCTCTCACACGAGCCTCGATCTTGTATACAAAAAAAAAAAAAAAATGTTTCTTCTTGGCCAAAAGCACATTTACCGTACTCGACAAATTAGTTAGCCACCACCCTAATACATTGAAAGTCGAATAACTCCTCTGCATGAGGGAATATCGCTTGTGGAAGTAATTTTTTTAAATCAGCGCATCAAAATTTATGGGAAAGAACCATTTCCACGTAGTTTGCAATTGGGTAGCGCAAAAACGTTTTTCTAGCCATTTGTGGAAGCAATAGATTACAGTCTCTGAAGAAGTTCAGTCTTTCAATATGATGAGGTTCAGTCTCTCAGACTTTTGGGCCTCACTATTTTGGGTTTGTCACTCAAATTAGCCATGATCTTTCTTGGACAAACCACATTTCCAAGTTGCCCTCCAAAGCCAGTCGCTGACTGGGCATCCTCCAACATGCAAAGTCCTTCCTTGGCACACCTCAACACTTATCCACCGACATTCTCCAAGTTTTTCATCCACAGCTCAATGGAGTACTGCTTTCCCCTCTGGGCTGGCACTCCTACCTCACACCTTGCTCAGCTTGCCGTCATGGAAACCAAGGGCTTGAAGATCATTGGAATCTCCCGCGATGAAGCTGTCTCTGGGCCTATCACTTTAACATCACAGACAATCACCACGGTGGTCTCTCTGTCTTCTATGACCTCCTTTCTGGTCTTGCACCCTGTGCTCTTTCCACAATGCATTCACCACTCCTCCTCGTCCCCCCATGGTTTCTGGAAGATGCACATGGTCTGCGAGAAACCCCCTTCTGGTGAAACTCCCAAAATCCAGAATCATTGGTCACCTCCAATCAATTGTTCCTTTTTCCCACCGACAGAATCAACTTCCACCTCTTCAATATCATTCTTCCCTCCAGGTCTTTAAGACAGCTGTTCACCACCATCTTAGATTACGCTCATCCAAAACCAAGATCATGTCGACCCCAGTTACCCTTCCTCACGCCCACCACTTTCCAAGTTTCCAATTTTTCCTTCCTGAAAGTTTTCGACTGTATCCACCTTGTCCAGTCCTCCCTGAGTCCTCATTTTTCCCCACATCCACTAATTGACCAAGTCTCTCTATTTTGTTTCTTAATCCTGCTGTTGGTATCTTCCCCCTCTCTTTCTGTTGTTCATTTTGTTCTTATACCTACTGATCCGGTTTTTTGCTCTAGCTCCTCCCCAAAGTTTGCTCCAAGTCTTTCAGGAACCGGCTGGCCAGGCCTGACGTTTTACTAAGGTTAGGACAGGAATTTAGAATTTGGCCCAGGTGCCAGCGATAGCTCGCCTACTCTTTCCGGAGGACACCGTTGGATCCCTAACTTCCACCGACTAATGCCGGTAGACGGGACACCCAGTTCAACGTCCATCCGAGGGACGGCACACACATTGATGAATCTCACCTGCCTCACCTGGAATGTAGTTCGAAACCGCTGATGGGATTGTAACCAAACTTGGCACAAATGATATTTGGTATGTTGCAACTCAAGTTTGTTCACAGAATAAATAAAAAATCGAGGTGTAAGGGGGTCTACCGGGGGTCAAAATGGATCCAGATTTGATCCCCAAAATAGGTATTTGCTTTCTTTTTCTGAAACTACATACCTATTTCGATGAAACTTGACCCCAACCTTCATCACCCGTGATGTACCAATGTTTGTTCAAGACATTTTAAAAAATCGGGGTCGAAGGAGGTATATGGGAGAGGGGATTGGGAGTTGGCCCCCCAAAATAGGTATTTTTTTGGTTGTTTGTTTAAAGTCTTATGATTTTGTTAGTATGGTTCTACATGCTGCCCGGTCTTCTAGCAACCATTGAAATTGGTTTAAAATACCTTTAGTCATGTAGTATACCGATTTATTCTACCAGATGAGCGCCCAGGGGTATTGCCCCTATTTTTATGCCTCTGCCCCCGAAGGTGGCCGGAGGCATTATGTTTTCGGGTTGTCCGTCCGTCCGTCCTTCCGTCCTTCCGTCCATACTTACTGGCTAAACCTCGTTTTTCTCAGCAACCACATGTCCGATTGAGACAAAACTTTCAGGGTAAGAGCAACATCCATGGAATGTTTTTTTATAGTTGTGACGTCATAGGTCACGTGATATGGCAGCCATCTTGGAATAAAGACAGATAATTAAAAAATTATTTCTCAGAAACAACTGAATGGAAAATTTTAAGCTTGGCACATTATTAAGTACTCCGAATGGGGAACAAAAGCATGATAATGATGACATCATCGGTGAAGAGGTATACCAGCTACAGATGTTTTAATTGAATGCCTTATCCAAAAAATCAGAAATTGCATGCACATGATTTATGACCCATTTGTATTGAAATATTACATTTATGACATCATAGGTCACATGGTTTGGCAGCCAAATTGGATTTAACGTAAAACTTAAAAAACATCTTCTACCAAACCACCGAAGCAATTGACTCGAAACTTTGCGGGTGTCATTGACTAGGCATGGCGATTAAAAGTTTATCATGAAAACGTCATTGGTCACATGGTGTGGCAGACATATTGGATTGAAGGAAAATACTAAATAATTATATCTCTGAAACCGAAATTTTACAAATATCATCCAACACCATTGCTGCATTTAGTTTGAAAATGATGTCATAGGTCACGTGGTTTGGCAGCCATCTTGGATAGAAAAACGAACCTTATCCGATCAATACAACACGAAACTTCACAACCGTGATCCACTACCCACACATATGCAGAGTGTACATTTTTATGTCATAGGTCACATGGTTTTGCAGCCATATTACCTTGAAAGCTGATATTTAAAAAAAAACCTTCTCCAAAACCGCTTCACCGATCAATGTGAAACCTGTCATGTCTGGTAAAAATGTGATACCCGAGAACAGCTGAAGAGATTTAAATCAAACTTATTTATTCTTAGGACAGTCAACGAGGGCATCTACCCATCTACCTCAACGAGGGCAACGAGGGCAGGGACTATGCGGAGGCATATTGGTGATGCAGTTGCATTGCGCTAGTTTTTTTTTTTAATCATGCAATCTCATGAGTGATTCAAGTTGTGCAACCAACAAACACTTGCATCAACGAATGAATGTAAGCACTTCCATTGCTTCTGTAAATGTCTCATGTATGTCTCAAGCCAATGGACCATGCAAATGTAATATCGGAATATATCTTGACACCAGGAATGTTTCCCATTAATACCACACATGCAGTGATAAATTATTTGCAAAATACACATTTACCTGCATTTTCTGAACTGTCGTAGCTTGTTCAAGACAATATATGACCAGCACCTTTGTCCATTTTCTTATATTGGAAATTTAATTCAGAAAATACAGGCTTATGTATGGTATTTGTTTTTATATAATCTCTGATATGAAAAGTAAGCATACCTGGGTGTCAAATTAAAATGCCACAAATGAAATGGATATTCGGAAATTACTGAAGACATGCTCAATAAACTCTTAAAAGTGTGTAACATTAACATAACTTAACCCCCTCTTTTTGACAACTTGTTAAATATTTCTGTCGACATTATATATATATATATATTTCAACCCATAAAAGGCAAGAATCTCTCTATCTCTGGGTGTGGAGTGCTGGAAGGGGATGGGGGGACGGGGGGACGGACGTAAATGTGTATGTGTGTGTGTGTGTGTGTGTGTGTATGTGTGTGCATGTATGTGTGTATGTGTGTGTTGTGGAAATCAGAAGAGATGATTGTTGGGAAATGGATGAGTATATAGTCTGGGAGCAAATCGTGCATCCTCTCTTAGATGGATGAAGGCATTATGCTGTGTGATTGACTTCCTTTACCGACTACGAGACTGAGAACTCACACAAAATGTGATGGGACAATAAGGTCTCCAAAGGGGTGACTAATGCTGTTCTGGTAACTACACAAAGCCACATGTGCTACCACAAAAAAAAAAAGTAGACCCGAGCAGATGGGACAAATCGAAGGTCATTCTACTGTGGGATTTAATGTTTGCAAGGATATTACTGAAGATATTACAAGAGTTAGCTTGAAGAACTGTTTGCGTCTCAAGCGGTTAAGAAAAAGGCAGCCATGTTCAGCCATGATTTGACTGCTTGCCAACTGGAAGAAAAGCTTTCGGAGCACAGAACAAAAAGAGTTATTTTCTTCAGTGACTTCAAGAGGCCTTCAACGACGTGCCATGTATTGCGATGTAGACAGCATGGTATGACCAGTGGAGATACTCGGAGCTACTCGATAGTCGTCTACTCCTCCAACAATGGAGCTACTCCTCCAACAATGGAGATACTCCATCAACAATGGAGCTACTCCATCAACAACGGCGATACTCCATCAACAATGGAGATACTCCATCAACAATGGAGATACTCGTCCAGCAATGGAAATACTCCTCCAACAATGAAGAAACTCCTCCAGCAATGCAGATACTCCTCCAACATTGGAGATTCTCTTCCAACAATGGAGATACTTTTCCAACAATAGAGCTACTCATCCAACAATGGAGATACTCCATCAACAATGGAGATACTCCATCAACAATGGAGATACTCCATCAACAATGGAGATACTCCATCAACAATGGAGATACTCTTCCAACAATGGAGCGACTCATCCAACAATGGAGATACTCCATCAAATCTGTTCAATAAATAATGCAGGCCAAGTATTGCTTGAAATGGCATGATCATAGATGACACTGATAGAGAACAATGGCCTGAGACATGCACACTGCATGCCAATTACTCCATTAAACTTTTATAAATACCTGGCTGTGCAATGTTGAAATAAGTCAAAGAGATGGAAGGACCAAATATTCATGGTGTAGAAGTGAGAATACATCTGAAATACAAGAATGACAGCAAGAGCTTCTGAATCTACACCCATACAATGTTGAGAGAGCCGTGAAATAAACGGATTAGTCAATATACACTTTGGATTCACTCTCAGCATCTGTGAAACAAAACTCGAAGTAATTGGAAGAGAAGCAACTGAAGCGGGCAAACTACATGATGGCGATATCGAGTCAACGCAAACTATTCATATATGATGTCGATATCGAGTCTATGCAAACTATATGATGGCAATATCGAGTCTATACAAACAATACGATGTCGATATCGAGTCTATACAAACTATATGATGTCGATGTCAAGTCTATACAAACGATATGATGTCGATATCGAGTCTATACAAACAATACGATGTCGATATCGAGTCTATACAAACTATATGATGTCGATGTCAAGTCTATACAAACTATATGATGTCGATATCGAGTCTATACAAACGATATGATGGCAATATCGAGTCTATACAAACTATATGATGTCGATATTGAGTCTATACAAACGATGTGATGTCGATGTCAAGTCCATACAAACTATATGATGTCGATATCGAGTCTACACAAACGATGTGATGTCGATGTCAAGTCCATACAAACTATATGATGTCGATATCGAGTCGAAAACAAACGATATGATGTCGATATCGAGTCTATACAAACAATACAATGTCGATATCGAGTCTACACAAACTATATGATGTCGATGTCAAGTCTATACAAACTATATGATGTCGATATCGAGTCTATACAAACAATACGATGTCGATATCGAGTCGAAAACAAACGATATGATGTCGATATCGAGTCTATACAAACAATACGATGTCGATATCGAGTCTACACAAACTATATGATGTCGATGTCAAGTTTATACAAACTATATGATGTCGATATCGAGTCTATACAAACTATATGATGGCAATATCGAGTCTATACAAACTATATGATGTCGATATTGAGTCCATACAAACGATGTGATGTCGATGTCAAGTCCAAACAAACTATATGATGTCGATATCGAGTCTACACAAACTATATGATGTCGATATCGAGTCTATACAAACAATACGATGTCGATATCGAGTCTATACAAACTATATGATGTCGATATCGAGTCTATACAAACTATATGATGTCGATATCGAATCTATACAAACAATACGATGTCGATATCGAGTCTATACAAACTATATGATGTCCACGTCAAGTCCATATAAACTATATGATGTCGATATCGAGTCTATACAAACTATATGATGTCGAGATCGAGTCCATACAAACTATATGATGTCGATTTCGAGTCTATACAAACAATACGATGTCGATATCGAGTCTATACAAACTATATGATGTCGATATCGAGTCTATACAAACTATATGATGTCGAGATCGAGTCCATACAAACTATATGATGTCGATTTCGAGTCTATACAAACAATACGATGTCGATATCGAGTCTATACAAACTATATGATGTCGATGTCAAATCTATACAAACTATATGATGTTGATGTCAAGTCTATACAAACTATATGATGTCGATTTCGGGTCTATACAAACAATACGATGTCGATATCGAGTCTATACAAACTATATGATGTCGATGTCAAGTCTATACAAACTATATGATGTCGATATCGAGTCTATACAAACTATATGATGTCGATATTGAGTCTGTACAAACAATACGATGTCGATATTGAGTCTATACAAACTATATGATGTCGATATTGAGTCTATACAAACTATATGATGTCGATATCGAGTCTATACAAACTATATGATGTCGATATTGAGTCTATACAAACTATATGATGTCTATGTCGAGTATAATACAAACAATACGATGTCGATATCGAGTCTATACAAACAATACGATGTCGATATTGAGTCTATACAAACTATATGATGTCGATATCGAGTCTACACAAACTATATGATGTCGATATCGAGTCTATACAAACTATATGATGTCGATATCGAGTCTATACAAACGATATGATGTCGATGTCGAGTCTATACAAACTACATGATGTCAACATTGAGTCTATACAAACTATATGATGTCGATATCGAGTCTATACAAACTATATGATGTCGAAATCGAGTCGATACAAACGATATGATGTCGATATCAAGTCTATACAAACTATATGATGTCGATATCGAGTCTATACAAACTATATGATGTCGATATTGAGTCTATACAAACAATACAATGTCGATATCGAGTCTATACAAACTATATGATGTCGATATCGAGTCTACACAAACTATATGATGTCTATATCGAGTCTCTACAAACAATACGATGTCGATATCGAGTCTATACAAACTATATGATGTCGATATCGAGTTTATACAAACTATATGATGTCTTTATCGAGTCGATACAACTATATGATGTCGATATCGAGGCTATACAAACTATATGATGTCGACATTGAGTCTATACAAACTATATGATGTCGATATCGAGTCTATACAAACAATACGATGTCGATATTGAGTCTATACAAACTATATGATGTCGATATTGAGTCCATACAAACTATATGATGTCTATATCGAGTATATACAAACTATATGATGTCTATGTCGAGTCTATACAAACTATATGATGTCGATATAAAATCTGTACAAACTATATGATGTCGATATCGAGTCTGCACAAACCATATGATGTCAACATTGAGTCTATACAAACTATATGATGTCGATGTCGAGTCTATACAAACTATATGATGTCGATATCGAGTCTATACAAACTATATGATGTCAATATCAAGTCCATACAAACTATATGATGTCAACATTGAGTCTATACAAACTATATGATGTCGGTATTGAGTCTGTACAAACGATATGATGTATATATCGAGTCTATACAAACTATATGATGTCGATATTGAGTCTATGCAAACTATATTATGTCGATATTGAGTCTATACAAACTATATGATGTTGATATCGAGTCCATACAAACTATATGATGGCGATATCGAGTCTATACAAACTATATGATGTCAATATCAAGTCCATACAAACTATATGATGTCAACATTGAGTCTATACAAACCATATGATGTCTATATGGAGTCTATACAAACTATATGATGGCGATATCGAGTCTCAACAAACTATATTATGTCTATATCGAGTCTATACAAACTATATAATGTTGATATCGAGTCCCTACAAACTATATGATGGCGATATCGAGTCGATACAAACTATATGATGTCTATATCGAGTCGATACAAACTATATGATGTCTATATCGAGTCTATACAAAACCATATGATGTCTATATCGATTCTATACAAACTATATGATGTCGATATCGAGTCTATACAAACTATATGGAGGCGATATCGAGTCTATACAAACTATATGATGTCGATATCGAGTCTATACAAACTATATCATGTCTATATCGAGTCTATACAAACTATATGATGTCTATATCGAGTATATACAAACTATATGATGTCGATATCGAGTCCATACAAACTATATGATGTCAATATCGAGTCTTTACAAACTATATGATGTCAATATCGAGTCGATACAAACTATATGAAGGCGATATCGAGTCTATACAAATGATATGATGGCGATATCAAGTCCATACAAACTATATGATGGCGATATCGAGTCTATACAAACTATATGATGTCGATATCGAGTCTATACAAACCATATGATGTCTATATCGAGTCTACACAAACAATATGATGGCGATATCGAGTCTAAACAAACTATGTGATGTCTATATCGAGTCTATACAAACTGTATGATGTCTATATCGAGTCTATACAAACTATATGATGTCTATATCGAGTCTCAACAAACTATATGATGTCGATATCGAGTCGAAACAAACGATATGATGTCTATATCGAGTCTATACAAACTATATGATGGCGATATCGAGGCTATACAAACTATATGATGTCTATATCGAGTCTATACAAACCATATGATGTCTATATGGAGTCTATACAAACTATATGATGGCGATATCGAGTCTCAACAAACTATATGATGTCTATATCGAGTCTATACAAACTATATGATGTCGATATCGAGGCTATACAAACTATATGATGTCGATATCGAGTCTATACAAACTATATGATGTCGATATCGAGTCTATACAAACTATATGATGTCGACATCGAATCTATACAAACTATATGATGTCGATATTGAGTCTACACATACTTTATGATGTCGATATTGAGTCCATACAAACTATATGTCGATATCGAGTATATACAAACTATATAATGTCTATGTCGAGTCGACACAAACTATATGATGTCGATATGAAATCTATACAAACTATACGATATCGAAATCGAGTCTATACAAACCATATGATGTCAACATCGAGTCTGTACAAACCATATGATGTCAATATCGAGACCATACAAACTATATGATGTCGGTATTGGGTCCATACAAACTATATGATGACAACATTGAGTCTATACAAACTATATGATGTCGGTATTGGGTCCATACAAACTATATGATGTCGATATTGAGTCTGTACAAACGATATGATGTATACATCGAGTCTATACAAACTATATGAAGTCGATATTGAGTCTATACAAACTATATGATGTTGATATCGAGTCCATACAAACTATATGATGGCGATATTGAGTCTATACAAACTATATGATGTTGATATCGAGTCCATACAAATGATATGATGTCGACATTGACTCTATACAAACGATATGATGTTGATATCGAGTCCATACAAACCATATGATGTCGATATCGAGTCGATACAAACTATATGATGTCAATATCGAGTCTATACAAACTATATGATGTCAATATCGAGTCTATACAAACTATATGATGTCTATATTGAGTCTATACAAACGATATGATGGCGATATCGAGTCCATACAAACTATATGATGGCGATATCGAGTCTATACAAACTATATGATGTCGATATCGAGTCTATACAAACCATATGATGTCTATATCGAGTCTACACAAACGATATGATGTCTATATCGAGTCTATACAAACCATATGATGTCCATATCGATTCTATACAAACTATATGATGTCGATATTGAGTCAAAACAAACTATATGAAGGCGATATCGAGTCTACACAAACTATATGATGTCGATATCGAGTCTATACAAACTATATGATGTCGATATCGAGTCTATACAAACTATATGATGTCGATATCGACTCTATACAAACGATATGATGTCGATGTCGAGTCTATACAAACTATATGATGTCTATATCGAGTCTATACAAACTATATGATGTCTATATCGAGTCCATACAAACTATATGATAGCGATATCGAGTCTTAACAAACAAATGATGTCGATATTGAGTCTATACAAACTATATGATGTCGATATCAAGTCTATACAAACGATAGGATGTCGATATCGAGTCTATCCAAACTATATGATGTCGATATCGAGTCTATACAAACTATATGATGTCTATATCGAGTCTACACAAACTATATGATGTCGATATGGAGTCTATACAAACTATATGTTGTCGATATCGAGTCTATTCAAACAAAACGATGTCGATATTGAGTCTATACAAACTATATGATGTCTATTGAGTCTATACAAACTATATGATGTCGATATCGAGTCTATACAAACGATACGATGTTGATATCGAGTCCATACAAACTATATGATGTCGATATCGAGTCTATATAAACTATATGATGTCGACATCGAGGCTATACAAACTATATGATGTCGATATCGAGTCTATACAAACTATATGATGTCGATATTGAGTCGAAACAAACAATACGATGTCGATATTGAATCCATACAAACTATATGATGGTGATATCGAGTCTATACAAACAAGATGATGGCGATATCGAGTCTCAACAAACTATATGATGTCTATATCGAGTCTATACAAACTATATAATGTTGATATCGAGTCCATACAAACTATATGATGGCGATATCGAGTCGATACAAACTATATGATGCCTATATCGAGTCTATACAAAACCATATGATGTCTACATCGATTCTATACAAACTATATGATGTCGATATCGAGTCTATACAAACTATATGAAGGCGATATCGAGTCTATACAAACTATATGATGTCGATATCGAGTCTATACAAACTATATCATGTCTATATCGAGTCTATACAAACTATATGATGTCTATATCGAGTATATACAAACTATATGATGTCGATATCGAGTCCATACAAACTATATGATGTCAATATCGAGTCTATACACACTATATGATGTCGATATCGAGTATATACAAACTATATGATGTCGATATTGAGTATATACAAGCTATATGATGTCGATATCGAGTCTATATGAACTATATGATGTCGATATCGAGTCTATACAAACTATATGATGTCGATATCGAGTGTATACAAACGATATGATGTCTATATCGAGTATATACAAACTATATGATGTCGATATCGAGTCCATACAAACTATATGATGTCAATATCGAGTCTTTACAAACTATATGATGTCAATATCGAGTCGATACAAACTATATGATGTCTATATCGAGTCTATACAAACTATATGATGTCTATATCGAGTCTATACAAACTATATGATGTCTATATCGAGTCTATACAAACTATATGATGTCTATATCGAGTCTATACAAACTATATGATGTCCACATCAAGTCTGTACAAACTACATGATGTCTATATCGAGTCTATACAAACTATAGGATGTCTATATCGAGTCTATACAAGCTATATGATGTCTATATCAAGTCCATACAAACTATATGATGATGATATCGAGTCTTAACAAACTATATGATGTCTACATCGAGTATATACAAACTATATGATGTCGATATCGAGTCTATACAAACAAATGATGTCGGTGTAGAGTCTATACAAACAAATGATGTCGATATTGAGTCTATACAAAATATATGATGTTGATATCGAGTCCATACACACTATATGATGTCGATATCGAGTCTATATAAACCATGTGATGTCTATATGGAGTCTATACAAACTATATGATGGCGATATCGAGTCTCAACAAACTATATGATGTCTATATCGAGTCTATACAAACTATATGATGTTGATATCGAGTCCATACAAACTATATGATGGCGATATTGAGTCTATACAAACTATATGATGTTGATATCGAGTCCATACAAATGATATGATGTCGACATTGACTCTATACAAACGATATGATGTTGATATCGAGTCCATACAAACCATATGATGTCGATATCGAGTCGATACAAACTATATGATGTCAATATCGAGTCTATACAAACTATATGATGTCAATATCGAGTCTATACAAACTATATGATGTCTATATTGAGTCTATACAAACGATATGATGGCGATATCGAGTCCATACAAACTATATGATGGCGATATCGAGTCTATACAAACTATATGATGTCGATATCGAGTCTATACAAACCATATGATGTCTATATCGAGTCTACACAAACGATATGATGTCTATATCGAGTCTATACAAACCATATGATGTCCATATCGATTCTATACAAACTATATGATGTCGATATTGAGTCAAAACAAACTATATGAAGGCGATATCGAGTCTACACAAACTATATGATGTCGATATCGAGTCTATACAAACTATATGATGTCGATATCGAGTCTATACAAACTATATGATGTCGATATCGACTCTATACAAACGATATGATGTCGATGTCGAGTCTATACAAACTATATGATGTCTATATCGAGTCTATACAAACTATATGATGTCTATATCGAGTCCATACAAACTATATGATAGCGATATCGAGTCTTAACAAACAAATGATGTCGATATTGAGTCTATACAAACTATATGATGTCGATATCAAGTCTATACAAACGATAGGATGTCGATATCGAGTCTATCCAAACTATATGATGTCGATATCGAGTCTATACAAACTATATGATGTCTATATCGAGTCTACACAAACTATATGATGTCGATATGGAGTCTATACAAACTATATGTTGTCGATATCGAGTCTATTCAAACAAAACGATGTCGATATTGAGTCTATACAAACTATATGATGTCTATTGAGTCTATACAAACTATATGATGTCGATATCGAGTCTATACAAACGATACGATGTTGATATCGAGTCCATACAAACTATATGATGTCGATATCGAGTCTATATAAACTATATGATGTCGACATCGAGGCTATACAAACTATATGATGTCGATATCGAGTCTATACAAACTATATGATGTCGATATTGAGTCGAAACAAACAATACGATGTCGATATTGAATCCATACAAACTATATGATGGTGATATCGAGTCTATACAAACAAGATGATGGCGATATCGAGTCTCAACAAACTATATGATGTCTATATCGAGTCTATACAAACTATATAATGTTGATATCGAGTCCATACAAACTATATGATGGCGATATCGAGTCGATACAAACTATATGATGCCTATATCGAGTCTATACAAAACCATATGATGTCTACATCGATTCTATACAAACTATATGATGTCGATATCGAGTCTATACAAACTATATGAAGGCGATATCGAGTCTATACAAACTATATGATGTCGATATCGAGTCTATACAAACTATATCATGTCTATATCGAGTCTATACAAACTATATGATGTCTATATCGAGTATATACAAACTATATGATGTCGATATCGAGTCCATACAAACTATATGATGTCAATATCGAGTCTATACACACTATATGATGTCGATATCGAGTATATACAAACTATATGATGTCGATATTGAGTATATACAAGCTATATGATGTCGATATCGAGTCTATATGAACTATATGATGTCGATATCGAGTCTATACAAACTATATGATGTCGATATCGAGTGTATACAAACGATATGATGTCTATATCGAGTATATACAAACTATATGATGTCGATATCGAGTCCATACAAACTATATGATGTCAATATCGAGTCTTTACAAACTATATGATGTCAATATCGAGTCGATACAAACTATATGATGTCTATATCGAGTCTATACAAACTATATGATGTCTATATCGAGTCTATACAAACTATATGATGTCTATATCGAGTCTATACAAACTATATGATGTCTATATCGAGTCTATACAAACTATATGATGTCCACATCAAGTCTGTACAAACTACATGATGTCTATATCGAGTCTATACAAACTATAGGATGTCTATATCGAGTCTATACAAGCTATATGATGTCTATATCAAGTCCATACAAACTATATGATGATGATATCGAGTCTTAACAAACTATATGATGTCTACATCGAGTATATACAAACTATATGATGTCGATATCGAGTCTATACAAACAAATGATGTCGGTGTAGAGTCTATACAAACAAATGATGTCGATATTGAGTCTATACAAAATATATGATGTTGATATCGAGTCCATACACACTATATGATGTCGATATCGAGTCTATATAAACCATGTGATGTCTATATGGAGTCTATACAAACTATATGATGGCGATATCGAGTCTCAACAAACTATATGATGTCTATATCGAGTCTATACAAACTATATGATGTTGATATCGAGTCCATACAAACTATATGATGGCGATATCGAGTCTATACAAAGTATATGATGTTTATATCGAGTCTGTACAAACCATATGATGTCTATATCGAGTCTATACAAACTATATGATGTCAATATCGAGTCCATACAAACTATATGATGTCGATATCAAGTCTATACAAACAATACAATGTCGATATCGAGTCTATACAAACTATATGATGTCGATGTCAAGTCTATACAAACTATATGATGTCGATATCGAGTCTATAAAAACAATATGATGTCGATATTGAGTCTATACAAACAATACGATGTCGATATTGAGTCTATACAAACAATACGATGTCGATATCGAGTCTATACAAACAATACGATGTCGATATCGAGTCTATACAAACAATACGATGTCGATATCGAGTCTATACAACCTATATGATGTCGATATCGAGTCTACACAAACTATATGATGTCGATATCGAGTCTATACAAACTATATGATGTCGATATCGAGTCTATACAAACAATACGATGTCGATATCGAGTCTATACAAACTATATGATGTCGATATCGAGGCTATACAAACTATATGATGTCGATATCGAGTCTATACAAACAATATAATGTCGATATCGAGTCTATACAAACTATATGATGTCGATATCGAATCTATACAAACGATATGATGTCGATATTGAGTCTATACAAACGATATGATGTCGATGTCAAGTCCATACAAACAATACGATGTCGATATCGAGTCTATACAAACTATATGATGTCGATATCGAGTCTATACAAACTATATGATGTCGATATTGAGTCGATACAAACAATACGATGTCGATATCAAGTCTATACAAACTATATGATGTCGATGTCAAGTCTATACAAACTATATGATGTCGATATCGAGTCTATACAAACTATATGATGTCGATATTGAATCCATACAAACTATATGATGGCGATATCGAGTCTCAACAAACTATATGATGTCTATATCGAGTCTATACAAACTATATGATGTCGATATCGAGTCTATACAAACTATATGAAGGAGATATCGAGTCTATACAAGCTATATGATGTCGATATCAAGTCCATACAAACTATATCATGTCTATATCAAGTCTATACAAACTATATGATGTCTATATCGTGTCTTTACAAACTATATGATGTCAATATTGATTCTATACAAACTATATGATGTCGATATCGAGTCTATACAAACTATATGAAAGCGATATCGAGTCTATACAAACTATATGATATCTATATCGAGTATATACAAACAATATGATGTCCATATCGAGTCCATACAAACTATATGATGTCAATATCGAGTCTTTACAAACTATATGATGTCAATATCGAGTCGATACAAACTATATGATGTCTATATCGAGTCTATACAAACTATATGATGTCTATATCGAGTCTATACAAACTATATGATGTCTATATCGAGTCTATACAAACTATATGATGTCCATATCAAGTCTATACAAACTGCATGATGTCTATATCGAGTCTATACAAACTATATGATGTCGATATCGAGTCTATACAAACTATATCATGTCTATATCGAGTCTATACAAACTATATGATGTCTATATCGAGTATATACAAACTATATGATGTCGATATCGAGTCCATACAAACTATATGATGTCTATATCGAGTCGATACAAACTATATGAAGGCGATATCGAGTCTATACACACTATATGATGTCGATATCGAGTATATACAAACTATATGATGTCGATATTGAGTATATACAAGCTATATGATGTCGATATCGAGTCTATATGAACTATATGATGTCGATATCGAGTCTATACAAACTATATGATGTCGATATCGAGTGTATACAAACGATATGATGTCTTTATCGAGTATATACAAACTATATGATGTCGATATCGAGTCCATACAAACTATATGATGTCAATATCGAGTCTTTACAAACTATATGATGTCAATATCGAGTCTATACAAACTATATGATGTTGATATCGAGTCTATACAAACAAATGATGTCGGTGTAGATTCTATACAAATAAATGATGTCGATATTGAGTCTATACAAACTAAATGATGTCGATATCGAATCTACACAAACTATATGATGTCGATGTCGAGTCCATACAAAATATATGATGTCGATATCGAGTCTATCCAAACTATATGATGTCGATATCGAGTCTATACAAACTATATGATGTCTATATCGAGTCTACACAAACTATATGATGTCGATATGGAGTCTATACAAACTATATGTTGTCGATATCAAGTCTATTCAAACAAAACGATGTCGATATTGAGTCTATACAAACTATATGATGCCTATTGAGTCTATACAAACTATATGATGTCGATATTGAGTCCATACAAACGATATGATGTCGATATCGAGTCCATACAAACTATATGATGTCGATATCGAGTCTACACAACCTATATGATGTCGATATCGAGTCTATAAAAACTATATGATGTCGATATCAAGTCTATACAAACTATATGATGTCGATGTCAAGTCCATACAAACTATATGATGTCGATATCGAGTCTATACAAACTATATGAAGGCGATATCGAGTCTATACAAACTACATGATGTCGATATCGAGTCTATACAAGCTATATCATGTCTATATCGAGTCTATACAAACCATACTATATGAATATATGATGTCGATATCGAGTCTATCCAAACTATATGATGTCGATATCGAGTCTATACAAACTATTTGATGTCGATATGGAGTCTATACAAACTATATGTTGTCGATATCGAGTCTATTCAAACAAAACGATGTCGATATTGAGTCTATACAAACTATATGATGTCTATTGAGTCTATACACACTATATGATGTCGATATTGAGTCCATACAAACGATATGATGTCGATATCGAGTCTATACAAACGATACGATGTCGATATCGAGTCCATACAAACTATATGATATCGATATCGAGGCTATACAAACTATATGATGTGGATATCGAGACGATACAAACTATCTGATGTCGATATCGAGTCTACACAACCTATATGATGTCGATATCGAGTCTATACAAACGATATGATGTCGATGTCAAGTCCATACAAACTATATGATGTCGATATCGAGTCAACACAAACTATTCATACATGATGTCGACATCGATTCTATACAAACTATATGAAGGCGATATTGAGTCTATACAAACTATATGATGTCGATATCGAGTCTATACAAGCTATATCATGTCTATATCGAGTCTATACAAACTATATGATGTCTATATCGAGTATATACAAACTATATGATGTCTATATCGAGTAAATACAAACTATATGATGTCGATATCGAGTCCATACAAACTATATGATATCAATATCGAGTCTATACAAACTATATGATGTCTATATCGAGTCTATACAAACTATATGATGTCTATATCGAGGCTATACAAACTATATGATGTCTATATCGAGTCTATACAAACTATATGATGTCTTTATCGAGTCTATACAAACTATAGGATGTCTATATCGAGTCTATACAAACTATATGATGTCTTTATCGAGTCCATACAAACTATATGATGACGATATCGAGTCTTTACAAACTATATGATGTCTACATCGAGTCTATACAAACCATATGATGTCTATATCGAGTCTATACAAACTATATGATGTCGATATCGAGTCTATACAAACAAATGATGTCGGTGTAGAGTCTATACAAACAAATGATGTCGATATTGAGTCTATACAAACTAAATGATGTCGATATCGAATCTACACAAACTATATGATGTCGATGTCGAGTCCATACAAAATATATGATGTCGATATCGAGTCTATCCAAACTATATGATGTCGATATCGAGTCTATAGAAACTATATGATGTCTATATCGAGTCTACACAAACTATATGATGTCGATATTAAGTCGATGCAAACTATATGATGTTGATATCGAGTCTATACAAACTAAACGATGTCGATATTAAGTCTATGCAAACTATATGATGTCGATATCGAGTCTATATAAACTATATGATGTCGATATTAAGTCTATACAAACTATATAATGTCAATATTGAGTCTATACAAACTATATGATGTCAATATTAAGTCGATGCAAACTATATGATGTCGATATCGAGTCTATACAAACTATATGATGTCGATATTAAGTCCATACAAACTATATGATGTCGATATCGAGTCTATATGAACTATATGATGTCGATATTGAGTCTATACAAACTATATGATGTCGATATTAAGTCTATGCAAACTATATGATGTCGATATTGAGTCTATACAAACTATATGATGTCAATATTAAGTCTATGCAAACTATATGATGTCGATATAGAGTCCATACAAACTATATGATGTCGATATTAAGTCCATACAAACTATATGATGTCGATATTGAGTCTATATAAACTATATGAAGTCGATATTAAGTCTATACAAACTATATGATGTCGATATCGAGTCCATACAAACTATATGATGTTTATATCGAGTCTATACAAACTATATGATGTCGATATTAAGTCCATACAAACTATATGATGTCGATATCGAGTCTATATAAACGATATGATGTCGATATTAAGTCTCTACAAACTATATGATGTCGATATCGAGTCCATACAAACTATATGATGTTGATATTGAGTCTATACAAACTTTCTGATGTCGATATCGAGTCTACACAAACGATATGATGTCGATATCGAGTCTGTACAAACGATATGATGTCGATATCGAGTCCATACAAACTATATGATGTTGATATCGAGTCTATATAAACTATATGATGTCGATATTAAGTCTCTACAAACTATATGATGTCGATATCGAGTCCATACAAACTATATGATGTTGATATTGAGTCTATACAAACTACATGATGTCTATATCGAGTCTATACAAACTACATGATGTCGATATTGAGTCTATACAAACTATATGATGTCGATATCGAGTCTATACAAACTACATGATGTCTATATCGAGTCTATACAAACTATATGATGTCGATATTGAGTCTATGCAAACTATATGATGTCTATATTGAGTCTATGCAAACTATATGATGTCGATATCGGGTCTATACAAACTATATGATGTCGATATCGAGTCTATACAAACTATATGATGTCTATATCGAGTCTATACAAACTATATGATGTTGATATCGAGTCTATACAAACTATATGATGTTGATATCGAGTCCATACAAACTATATGATGTTGATATCGAGTCTATACAAACTATATGATGTCGATATCGAGTCTATACAAACTACATGATGTCTATATCGACTCTATACAAACTATATGATGTCGATATTGAGTCTATGCAAACTATATGATGTCTATATTGAGTCTATGCAAACGATATGATATCAATATTGGGTATATACAAACTATATGATGTCGATATCGAGTCTATACAAACTATATGATGTCTATATCGATTCTATACAAACTATATGATGTCGATATTGAGTCTATATAAACTATATGATGTCGATATTGAGTCTATATAAACTATATGATGTTGATATTGAGTCTACATAAACGATATTATGTCGATAAGGAGTATATATAAATGATATGTCGATATTGAGTCTATACAAACTATATGATGTTGATATTGAGTCTATATAAACTATATGATGTTGATATTGAGTCTACATAAACGATATGATGTCGACATCGAGTCTATACAAACCATATGATGTCTATATGGAGTCTATACAAACTATATGATGGCGATATCGAGTCTCAACAAACTATATGATGTCTATATCGAGTCTATACAAACTATATGAAGGCGATATCGAGAGTATACAAACTATATGATGTCGATATCGAGTCCACACAAACTATATGATGTCGATATTGAGTCTAAATAAACAATACGATGTCGATATCGAGTCTATACAAAATATATGATGTCGATATCGAGTCTATACAAACTATATGATGTCGATATCGAGTCTATACAAACTATATGAAGGCGATATTGAGAGTATACGAACTATATGATGTCGATATCGAGTCCACACAAAATATATGATGTCGATATTGAGTCTAAACAAACAATACAATGTCGATATCGAGTCTATACAAACTATATGATGTCGATATCGACTCTATACAAACTATATGATGTCGATATCGAGTCTATACAAACAATACGATGTCGATATCGAGTCTATACAAACTATATGATGTCGATGTCAAGTCTATACAAACTATATGATGTCGATATCGAGTCTATAAAAACAATATGATGTCGATATTGAGTCTATACAAACAATACGATGTCGATATTGAGTCTATACAACCTATATGATGTCGTTATCGAGTCTACACAAACTATATGATGTCGATATTGAGTCTATACAAACAATACGATGTCGATATCGAGTCTACACAAACTATATGATGTCGATATCAAGTCTATACAAATGATATGATGTCGATGTCAAGTCCATACAAACTATATGATGTCGATATCGAGTCTATACAAACTATATGATGTCGACATCGAGTCTATACAAATAATACGATGTCCATATCAAGTCTGTACAAACTACATGATGTCTATATCGAGTCTATACAAACTATAGGATGTCTATATCGAGTCCATACAAACTATATGATGATGATATCGAGTCTTAACAAACTATATGATGTCTACATCGAGTCTATACAAACCATATGATGTCTATATCGAGTCTATACAAACTATATGATGTCGATATCGAGTCTATACAAACTATATGATGTCGATGTCAAGTCTATACAAACTATATGATGTCGATATCGAGTCTATAAAAACAATATGATGTCGATATTGAGTCTATACAAACAATACGATGTCGATATTGAGTCTATACAACCAATATGATGTCGTTATCGAGTCTACACAAACTATATGATGTCGATATTGAGTCTATACAAAAAATACGATGTCGATATCGAGTCTACACAAACTATATGATGTCGATATCAAGTCTATACAAATAATATGATGTCGATGTCAAGTCCATACAAACTATATGATGTCGATATCGAGTCTATACAAACTATGTGATGTCGACATCGAGTCTATACAAACAATACGATGTCCATATCAAGTCTGTACAAACTACATGATGTCTATATCGAGTCTATACAAACTATAGGATGTCTATATCGAGTCCATACAAACTATATGATGATGATATCGAGTCTTAACAAACTATATGATGTCTACATCGAGTCTATACAAACCATATGATGTCTATATCGAGTCTATACAAACTATATGATGTCGATATCGAGTCTATACAAACAAATGATGTCAGTGTAGAGTCTATACAAACAAATGATGTCGATATTGAGTCTATACAAACTATATGATGTTGATATCGAGTCCATACAAACTATATGATGTCGATATCGAGTCTATACAAACCATATGATGTGTATATGGAGTCTATACAAACTATATGATGGCGATATCGAGTCTCAACAAACTATATGATGTCTATATCGAGTCTATACAAATTATATGATGTTGATATCGAGTCCATACAAACTATATGATGGCGATATCGAGTCTATACAAACTATATGATGTTTATATCGAGTCTATACAAACCATATGATGTCTATATCGATTCTATACAAACTATATGATGTCGATATCGAGTCAAAACAAATTATATGAAGGCGATATCGAGAATATACGAACTATATGATGTCGATATCGAGTCCACACAAACTATATGATGTCGATATTGAGTCTAAACAAACAATACGATGTCGATATCGAGTCTATACAAAATATATGATGTCGATATCGAGTCTAAACAAACAATACGATGTCGATATCGAGTCTATACAAACTATATGATGTCGATATCGAGTCTATACAAACTATATGATGTCGATATCGAGTCTATACAAACAATACGATGTCGATATCGAGTCTATACAAACTATATGATGTCGATGTCAAGTCTATAAAAACTATTTAATGTCGATATCGAGTCTATAAAAACAATATGATGTCGATATTGAGTCTATACAAACAATACGATGTCGATATTGAGTCTATACAACCTATATGATGTCGATATCGAGTCTACACAAACTATATGATGTCGATATTGAGTCTATACAAACAATACGATGTCGATATCGAGTCTACACAAACTATATGATGTCGATATCAAGTCTATACAAATGATATGATGTCGATGTCAAGTCCATACAAACTATATGATGTCGATATCGAGTCTATACAAACTATATGATGTCGATATCGAGTCTATACAAACAATACGATGTCGATATCGAGTCTATACAAACTATATGATGTCGATATCGAGGCTATACAAACGATATGATGTCGATATCGAGTCATAACAAACAATATGATGTCGATATCGAGTCTATACAAACGATATGATGTCGATATCGAATCTATACAAACGATATGATGTCGATATTGAGTCTATACAAACGATATGATGTCGATGTCGAGTCTATACAAACTATATGATGTCGATATCGAGTCTATACAAACTATATGATGTCGATATCGAGTCTATACAAACTATATCATGTCGATGTCAAGTCTATACAAACTATATGATGTCGATATCGAGTCTATACAAACTATATGATGTCGATATCGAGTCTATACAAACTATATGATGTCGATATCGAGTCTATACAAACTATATGATGTCGGTATCGAGTCTATACAAACTATATGATGTCGATATCGAGTCTATACAAACAATACGATGTCGATATCGAGTCTATACAAACTATATGATGTCGATGTCAAGTCCATTCAAACAATACGATGTCGATATCGAGTCTATACAAACTATATGATGTCGATATCGAGTCTATACAAACTATATGATGTCGATATTGAGTCTATACAAACAATACGATGTCGATATCGAGTCTATACAAACTATATGATGTCGATGTCAAGTCTATACAAACTATATGATGTCGATATCGAGTCTATACAAACTATATGATGTCGATATCGAGTCTATACAAATTATATGATGTCGATATCGAGTCTATACAAACTATATGATGTTGATATCGAGTCTATACAAACTATATGATGTCGATATCGAGTCTATACAAACAATACGATGTCGATATCGAGTCTATACAAACTATATGATGTCGATATCGAGTCTATACAAACTACATGATGTCTATATCGAGTCTATACAAACTATATGATGTCGATATTGAGTCTATGCAAACTATATGATGTCTATATTGAGTCTATGCAAACGATATGATATCAATATTGGGTATATACAAACTATATGATGTCGATATCGAGTCTATACAAACGATATGATGTCTATATCGATTCTATACAAACTATATGATGTCGATATTGAGTCTATATAAACTATATGATGTTGATATTGAGTCTACATAAACGATATTATGTCGATAAGGAGTATATATAAATTATATGTCGATATTGAGTCTATACAAACTATATGATGTTGATATTGAGTCTATATAAACTATATGATGTTGATATTGAGTCTACATAAACGATATGATGTCGACATCGAGTCTATACAAACCATATGATGTCTATATGGAGTCTATACAAACTATATGATGGCGATATCGAGTCTCAACAAACTATATGATGTCTATATCGAGTCTATACAAACTATATGAAGGCGATATCCAGAGTATACAAACTATATGATGTCGATATCGAGTCCACACAAACTATATGATGTCGATATTGAGTCTAAATAAACAATACGATGTCGATATCGAGTCTATACAAAATATATGATGTCGATATCGAGTCTAAACAAACAATACGATGTCGATATCGTGTCTATACAAACTATATGATGTCGATATCGAGTCTATACAAACTATATGATGTCGATATCGAGTCTATACAAACTATATGAAGGCGATATTGAGAGTATACGAACTATATGATGTCGATATCGAGTCCACACAAACTATATGATGTCGATATTGAGTCTAAACAAACAATACAATGTCGATATCGAGTCTATACAAACTATATGATGTCGATATCGACTCTATACAAACTATATGATGTCGATATCGAGTGTATACAAACAATACGATGTCGATATCGAGTCTATACAAACTATATGATGTCGATGTCAAGTCTATACAAACTATATGATGTCGATATCGAGTCTATAAAAACAATATGATGTCGATATTGAGTCTATACAAACAATACGATGTCGATATTGAGTCTATACAACCTATATGATGTCGTTATCGAGTCTACACAAACTATATGATGTCGATATTGAGTCTATACAAACAATACGATGTCGATATCGAGTCTACACAAACTATATGATGTCGATATCAAGTCTATACAAATGATATGATGTCGATGTCAAGTCCATACAAACTATATGATGTCGATATCGAGTCTATACAAACTATATGATGTCGACATCGAGTCTATACAAACAATACGATGTCCATATCATGTCTGTACAAACTACATGATGTCTATATCGAGTCTATACAAACAATAGGATGTCTATATCGAGTCCATACAAACTATATGATGATGATATCGAGTCTTAACAAACTATATGATGTCTACATCGAGTCTATACAAACCATATGATGTCTATATCGAGTCTATACAAACTATATGATGTCGATATCGAGTCTATACAAACTATATGATGTCGATGTCAAGTCTATACAAACTATATGATGTCGATATCGAGTCTATAAAAACAATATGATGTCGATATTGAGTCTATACAAACAATACGATGTCGATATTGAGTCTATACAACCTATATGATGTCGTTATCGAGTCTACACAAACTATATGATGTCGATATTGAGTCTATACAAACAATACGATGTCGATATCGAGTCTACACAAACTATATGATGTCGATATCAAGTCTATACAAATGATATGATGTCGATGTCAAGTCCATACAAACTATATGATGTCGATATCGAGTCTATACAAACTATATGATGTCGACATCGAGTCTATACAAACAATACGATGTCCATATCAAGTCTGTACAAACTACATGATGTCTATATCGAGTCTATACAAACTATAGGATGTCTATATCGAGTCCATACAAACTATATGATGATGATATCGAGTCTTAACAAACTATATGATGTCTACATCGAGTCTATACAAACCATATGATGTCGATATCGAGTCTATACAAACAAATGATGTCGGTGTAGAGTCTATACAAACAAATGATGTCGATATTGAGTCTATACAAACTATATGATGTTGATATCGAGTCCATACAAACTATATGATGTCGATATCGAGTCTATACAAACCATATGATGTGTATATGGAGTCTATAAAAAACTATATGATGGCGATATCGAGTCTCAACAAACTATATGATGTCTATATCGAGTCTATACAAATTATATGATGTTGATATCGAGTCCATACAAACTATATGATGGCGATATCGAGTCTATACAAACTATATGATGTTTATATCGAGTCTATACAAACCATATGATGTCTATATCGATTCTATACAAACTATATGATGTCGATATCGAGTCAAAACAAACTATATGAAGGCGATATCGAGAGTATACGAACTATATGATGTCGATATCGAGTCCACACAAACTATATGATGTCGATATTGAGTCTAAACAAACAATACGATGTCGATATCGAGTCTATACAAAATATATGATGTCGATATCGAGTCTAAACAAACAATACGATGTCGATATCGAGTCTATACAAACTATATGATGTCGATATCGAGTCTATACAAACTATATGATGTCGATATCGAGTCTATACAAACAATACGATGTCGATATCGAGTCTATACAAACTATATGATGTCGATGTCAAGTCTATAAAAACTATTTAATGTCGATATCGAGTCTATAAAAACAATATGATGTCGATATTGAGTCTATACAAACAATACGATGTCGATATTGAGTCTATACAACCTATATGATGTCGATATCGAGTCTACACAAACTATATGATGTCGATATTGAGTCTATACGAACAATACGATGTCGATATCGAGTCTACACAAACTATATGATGTCGATATCAAGTCTATACAAATGATATGATGTCGATGTCAAGTCCATACAAACTATATGATGTCGATATCGAGTCTATACAAACTATATGATGTCGATATCGAGTCTATACAAACAATACGATGTCGATATCGAGTCTATACAAACTATATGATGTCGATATCCAGGCTATACAAACTATATGATGTCAATATCGAGTCTATACAAACAATATGATGTCGATATCGAGTCTATACAAACGATATGATGTCGATATCGAATCTATACAAACGATATGATGTCGATATTGAGTCTATACAAACGATATGATGTTGATGTCGAGTCTATACAAACTATATGATGTCGATATCGAGTCTATACAAACTATATGATGTCGATATTGAGTCTATACAAACAATACGATGTCGATATCGAGTCTATACAAACTATATCATGTCGATGTCAAGTCTATACAAACTATATGATGTCGATATCGAGTCTATACAAACTATATGATGTCGATATCGAGTCTATACAAACTATATGATGTCGATATCGAGTCTATACAAACTATATGATGTCGGTATCGAGTCTATACAAACTATATGATGTCGATATCGAGTCTATACAAACAATACGATGTCGATATCGAGTCTATACAAACTATATGATGTCGATGTGAAGTCCATTCAAACAATACGATGTCGATATCGAGTCTATACAAACTATATGATGTCGATATCGAGTCTATACAAACTATATGATGTCGATATTGAGTCTATACAAACAATACGATGTCGATATCGAGTCTATACAAACTATATGATGTCGATGTCAAGTCTATACAAACTATATGATGTCGATATCGAGTCTATACAAACTATATGATGTCGATATCGAGTCTATACAAATTATATGATGTCGATATCGAGTCTATACAAACTATATGATGTTGATATCGAGTCTATACAAACTATATGATGTCGATATCGAGTCTATACAAACAATACGATGTCGATATCGAGTCTATACAAACTATATGATGTCGATATCGAGTCTATACAAACTATATGATGTCGATATTGAGTCTATACAAACAATACGATGTCGATATTGAATCCATACAAACTATATGATGGCGATATCGAGTCTATACAAACTATATGATGGCGATATCGAGTCTCAACAAACTATATGATGTCTATATCGAGTCTATACAAACTATATAATGTTGATATCGAGTCCATACAAACTATATGATGGCGATATCGAGTCGATACAAACTATATGATGTCGATATTGAGTCTATACAAACAATACGATGTCGATATTGAATCCATACAAACTATATGATGGCGATATCGAGTCTATACAAACTATATGATGGCGATATCGAGTCTCAACAAACTACATGATGTCTATATCGAGTCTATACAAACTATATAATGTTGATATCGAGTCCATACAAACTATATGATGGCGATATCGAGTCGATACAAACTATATGATGTCTATATCGAGTCTATACAAAACCATATGATGTCTATATCGATTCTATACAAACTATATGATGTCGATATCGAGTCTATACAAACTATATGAAGGCGATATCGAGTCTATACAAACTATATGATGTCGATATCGAGTCTATACAAACTATATCATGTCTATATTGAGTCTATACAAACTATATGATGTCTATATCGAGTATATACAAACTATATGATGTCGATATCGAGTCCATACAAACTATATGAAGTCAATATCGAGTCTTTACAAACTATATGATGTCAATATCGAGTCGATACAAACTATATGAAGGCGATATCGAGTCTATACACACTATATGATGTCGATATCGAGTATATACAAACTATATGATGTCGATATTGAGTATATACAAGCTATATGATGTCGATATCGAGTCTATATGAACTAAATGATGTCGATATCGAGTCTATACAAACTATATGATGTCGATATCGAGTGTATACAAACGATATGATGTCTATATCGAGAATATACAAACTATATGATGTCGATATCGAGTCCATACAAACTATATGATGTCAATATCGAGTCTTTACAAACTATATGATGTCAATATCGAGTCGATACAAACTATATGATGTCTATATCGAGTCTTTACAAACTATATGATGTCTATATCGAGTCTATACAAACTATATGATGTCTATATCGAGTCTATACAAACTATATGATGTCTATATCGAGTCTATACAAACTATATGATGTCCACATCAAGTCTGTGCAAACTACATGATGTCTATATCGGGTCTATACAAACTATAGGATGTCTATATCGAGTCTATACAAACTATATGATGTCTATATCGAGTCCATACAAACTATATGATGATGATATCGAGTCTTAGCAAACGATATGATGTCTACATCGAGTCTATACAAACCATATGATGTCTATATCGAGTCTATACAAACTATATGATGTCGATATCGAGTCTATACAAACAAATGATGTCGGTGTAGAGTCTATACAAACAAATGATGTCGATATTGAGTCTATACAAACTATATGATGTTGATATCGAGTCCATACACACTATATGATGTCGATATCGAGTCTATACAAACCATGTGATGTCGATATGGAGTCTATACAAACTATATGATGGCGATATCGAGTCTCAACAAACTATATGGTCTATATCGAGTCTATACAAACTATATGATGTTGATATCGAGTCCATACAAACTATATGATGTTTATATCGAGTCTGTACAAACCATATGATGTATATATCGATTCTATACAAACTATATGATGTCGATATCGAGTCTCTACAAACTATATGAAGGCGATATCGAGTCTATACAAACTACATGATGTCGATATCGAGTCTATGCAAACAATACGATGTCGATATCGAGTCTATACAAACGATATGATGTCGATGTCAAGTCTATACAAACTATATGATGTCGATATTGAGTCTATACAACCAATACGATGTCGATATTGAGTCTATACAACCCATATGATGTCGATATCGAGTCTACACAAACAATATGATGTCGATATTGAGTCTATGCAAACAATACGATGTCGATATCGAGTCTACACAAACTATATGATGTCGATATCAAGTCTATACAAATGATATGATGTCGATGTCAAGTCCATACAAACTATATGATGTCAATATCGAGTCTATACAAACTATATGATGTCGATATCGAGTCTATACAAACAATACGATGTCGATATCGAGTCTATACAAACTATATGATGTCGATATCGAGTGTATACAAACGATATGATATCTATATCGATTCTATACAAACTATATGATGTCGATATCGAGTCTATACAAACTATATGAAGGTGATATCGAGAGTATACGAACTATATGATGTCGATATCGAGTCCACACAAACTATATGATGTCGATATTGAGTCTAAACAAACAATACAATGTCGATATCGAGTCTATACAAACTATATGATGTTGATATCGAGTCTATACAAACTATATGATGTCGATATCAAGTCTATACAAACAATACGATGTCGATATCGAGTCTATACAAACTATATGATGTCGATGTCAAGTCTATACAAACTATATGATGTCGATATCGAGTCTATAAAAACAATATGATGTCGATATTGAGTCTATACAAACAATACGATGTCGATATTGAGTCTATACAACCTATATGATGTCGTTATCGAGTCTACACAAACTATATGATGTCGATATTGAGTCTATACAAACAATACGATGTCGATATCGAGTCTACACAAACTATATGATGTCGATATCAAGTCTATACAAATGATATGATGTCGATGTCAAGTCCATACAAACTATATGATGTCGATATCGAGTCTATACAAACTATATGATGTCGACATAGAGTCTATACAAACAATACGATGTCCATATCAAGTCTGTACAAACTACATGATGTCTATATCGAGTCTATACAAACTATAGGATGTCTATATCGAGTCCATACAAACTATATGATGATGATATCGAGTCTTAACAAACTATATGATGTCTACATCGAGTCTATACAAACCATATGATGTCTATATCGAGTCTATACAAACTATATGATGTCGATATCGAGTCTATACAAACAAATGATGTCGGTGTAGAGTCTATACAAACAAATGATGTCGATATTGAGTCTATACAAACTATATGATGTTGATATCGAGTCCATACAAACTATATGATGTCGATATCGAGTCTATACAAACCATATGATGTGTATATGGAGTCTATACAAACTATATGATGGCGATATCGAGTCTCAACAAACTATATGATGTCTATATCGAGTCTATACAAACTATATGATGTTGATATCGAGTCCATACAAACTATATGATGGCGATATCGAGTCTATACAAACTATATGATGTTTATATCGAGTCTATACAAACCATATGATGTCTATATCGATTCTATACAAACTATATGATGTCGATATCGAGTCTATACAAACTATATGAAGGCGATATCGAGAGTATACGAACTATATGATGTCGATATCGAGTCCACACAAACTATATGATGTCGATATTGAGTCTAAACAAACAATACGATGTCGATATCGAGTCTATACAAAATATATGATGTCGATATCGAGTCTAAACAAACAATACGATGTCGATATCGAGTCTATACAAACTATATGATGTCGATATCGAGTCGAAACAAGCTATATGATGTCGATATCGAGTCTATACAAACAATACGATGTCGATATCGAGTCTGTACAAACTATATGATGTCGATGTCAAGTCTATAAAAACTATTTGATGTCGATATCGAGTCTATAAAAACAATATGATGTCGATATTGAGTCTATACAAACAATACGATGTCGATATTGAGTCTATACAACCTATATGATGTCGATATCGAGTCTACACAAACTATATGATGTCGATATTGAGTCTATACAAACAATACGATGTCGGTATCGAGTCTACACAAACTATATGATGTCGATATCAAGTCTATACAAATGATATGATGTCGATGTCAGGTCCATACAAACTCTATGATGTCGATATCGAGTCTATACAAACTATATGATGTCGATATCGAGTCTATACAAACAATACGATGTCGATATCGAGTCTATACAAACTATATGATGTCGATATCGAGGCTATACAAACTATATGATGTCGATATCGAGTCTATACAAACAATATGATGTCGATATCGAGTCTATACAAACGATATGATGTCGATATCGAATCTATACAAACGATATGATGTCGATATTGAGTCTATACAAACGATATGATGTCGATGTCGAGTCTATACAAACTATATGATGTCGATATCGAGTCCATACAAACTATATGATGTCGATATTGAGTCTATACAAAGAATACGATGTCGATATCGAGTCTATACAAACTATATCATGTCGATGTCAAGTCTATACAAACTATATGATGTCGATATCGAGTCTATACAAACTATATGATGTCGATATCGAGTCTATACAAACTATATGATGTCGATATCGAGTCTATACAAACTATATGATGTCGATATCGAGTCTATACAATCTATATGATGTCGATATCGAGTCTATACAAACAATACGATGTCGATATCGAGTCTATACAAACTATATGATGTCGATGTCAAGTCCATTCAAACAATACGATGTCGATATCGAGTCTATACAAACTATATGATGTCGATATCGAGTCTATACAAACTATATGATGTCGATATTGAGTCTATACAAACAATACGATGTCGATATCGAGTCTATACAAACTATATGATGTCGATGTCAAGTCTATACAAACTATATGATGTCGATATCGAGTCATACAAACTATATGATGTCGATATCGAGTCTATACAAATTATATGATGTCGATATCGAGTATATACAAACTATATGATGTCGATATCGAGTCTATACAAACTATATGATGTCGATATCGAGTCTATACAAACAATACGATGTCGATATCGAGTCTATACAAACTATATGATGTCGATATCGAGTCTATACAAACTATATGATGTCGATATTGAGTCTATACAAACAATACGATGTCGATATTGAATCCATACAAACTATATGATGGCGATATCGAGTCTATACAAACTATATGATGGCGATATCGAGTCTCAACAAACTATATGATGTCTATATCGAGTCTATACAAACTATATAATGTTGATATCGAGTCCATACAAACTATATGATGGCGATATCGAGTCGATACAAACTATATGATGTCGATATTGAGTCTATACAAACAATACGATGTCGATATTGAATCCATACAAACTATATGATGGCGATATCGAGTCTATACAAACTATATGATGGCGATATCGAGTCTCAACAAACTATATGATGTCTATATTGAGTCTATACAAACTATATAATGTTGATATCGAGTCCATACAAACTATATGATGGCGATATCGAGTCGATACAAACTATATGATGTCTATATCGAGTCTATTCAAAACCATATGATGTCTATATCGATTCTATACAAACTATATGATGTCGATATCGAGTCTATACAAACTATATGAAGGCGATATCGAGTCTATACAAACTATATGATGTCGATATCGAGTCTATACAAACTATATCATGTCTATATCGAGTCTATACAAACTATATGATGTCTATATCGAGTATATACAAACTATATGATGTCGATATCGAGTCCATACAAACTATATGAAGTCAATATCGAGTCTTTACAAACTATATGATGTCAATATCGAGTCGATACAAACTATATGAAGGCGATATCGAGTCTATACACACTATATGATGTCAATATCGAGTATATACAAACTATATGATGGCGATATTGAGTATATACAAGCTATATGATGTCGATATCGAGTCTATATGAACTAAATGATGTCGATATCGAGTCTATACAAACTATATGATGTCTATATCGAGTCTATACAAACTATATGATATCTATATCGAGTCTATACAAACTATATGATGTCGATAACGAGTCTCTACAAACTATATGAAGGCGATATCGAGAGTATACGAACTATATGATGTCGATATCGAGTCCACACAAACTATATGATGTCGATATTGAGTCTAAACAAACAATACAATGTCGATATCGAGTCTATACAAACTATATGATGTCGATATCGAGTCCATACAAACTATATGATGTCGATATCGAGTCTATACAAACAATACGATGTCGATATCGAGTCTACACAAACTATATGATGTCGATATTGAGTCTATACAAACAATACGATGTCGATATCAAGTCTACACAAACTATATGATGTCGATATCAAGTCTATACAAATGATATGATGTCGATGTCAAGTCCATACAAACTATATGATGTCGATGTCGAGTCTACACAAACTATATGATGTCGATATCGAGTCTATACAAACAATACGATGTCGATATCGAGTCTAAACAAAATATATGATGTCGATATCGAGGCTATACAAACTATATGATGTCGATATCGAGTCTATACAAACAATATGATGTCGATATCGAGTCTATACAAACTATATGATGTCGATATCGAATCTATACAAACGATATGATGTCTATATTGAGTCTATAGAAACGATATGATGTCGATGTCAAGTCCATACAAACAATACGATGTCGATATCGAGTCTATACAAACTATATGATGTCGATATCGAGTCTATACAAACTATATGATGTCGATATCGAGTCGATACAAACAATACGATGTCGATATCAAGTCTATACAAACTATATGATGTCGATGTCAAGTCTATACAAACTATATGATGTCGATATCGAGTCTATACAAACAAATGATGTCGATATTGAGTCTATACAAACCATGTGATGTCTATATGGAGTCTATACAAACTATATGATGTCGATATCGAGTCTCAACAAGCTATATGATGGCGATATCGAGTCTATACAAACTATATGATGTTGATATCGAGTCCATACAAACTATATGATGGCGATATCGAGTCTATACAAACTATATGATGTTTATATCGAGTCTGTACAAACCATATGATGTCTATATCGATTCTATACAAACTATATGATGTCGATATCGAGTCTCTACAAACTATATGAAGGTGATATCGAGAGTATACGAACTATATGATGTCGATATCGAGTCCACACAAACTATATGCTGTCGATATTGAGTCTAAACAAACAATACAATGTCGATATCGAGTCTATACAAACTACATGATGTCGATATCGAGTCCATACAAAAACTATATGATGTCGATATCGAGTCTATACAAACAATACGATGTCGATATCGAGTCTATACAAACTATATGATGTCGATGTCAAGTCTATACAAACTATATGATGTCGATATTGAGTCTATACAAACAATACGATGTCGATATCGAGTCTACACAAACTATATGATGTCGATATCAAGTCTATACAAATGATATGATGTCGATGTCAAGTCCATACAAACTATATGATGTCGATATCGAGTCTTTACAAACTATATGATGTCGATATCGAGTCTATACAAACAATACGATGTCGATATCGAGTCTATACAAACAATATGATGTCGATATCGAGTCTATACAAACTATATGATGTCGATATCGAATCTATACAAATGATATGATGTCGATATTGAGTCTATACAAACGATATGATGTCGATGTCAAGTCCATACAAATAATACGATGTCGATATCGAATCTATACAAATGATATGATGTCGATATTGAGTCTATACAAACGATATGATGTCGATGTCAAGTCCATACAAATAATACGATGTCGATATCGAGTCTATACAAACTATATGATGTCGATATCGAGTCTATACAAACTATATGATGTCGATATCGAGTCGATACAAACAATACGATGTCGATATCAAGTCTATATAAACGATATGATGTCGATGTCAAGTCTATACAAACTATATGATGTCGATATCGAGTCTATACAAACAATATGATGTCGATATTGAGTCTATACAAACAATACGATGTCGATATCGAATTCATACAAACTATATGATGGCGATATCGAGTCTCAACAAACTATATGATGTCTATATCGAGTCTATACAATCTATATGATGTTGATATCGAGTCCATACAAACTATATGATGGCGATATCGAGTCTATACAAACTATATGATGTCTATATCGAGTCTATACAAAACCATATGATGTCTATATCGATTCTATACAAACTATATGATGTCGATATCGAGTCTATACAAACTATATGAAGGCGATATCGAGTCTATACAAACTATATGATGTCGATATCGAGTCTATACAAACTATATCATGTCTACATCGAGTCTATACAAACTATATGATGTCTATATCGAGTCTTTACAAACTATATGATGTCAATATCGATTCTATACAAACTATATGATGTCGATATCGAGTCTATACAAACTATATGAAGGCGATATCGAGTCTATACAAACTATATGATATCTATATCGAGTATATACAAACAATATGATGTCGATATTGAGTCCACACAAACTATATGATGTCAATATCGAGTCTTTACAAACTATATGATGTCAATATCGAGTCGATACAAACTATATGATGTCTAAATCGAGTCTATACAAACTATATGATGTCTATATGGAGTCTATACAAACTATATGATGTCTATATCGAGTCTATACAAACTATATGATGTCTATATCGAGTCTATACAAACTATATGATGTCCATATCAAGTCTATACAAACTGCATGATGTCTATATCGAGTCTATACAAACTATATGATGTCGATATCGAGTCTATACAAACTATATCATGTCTATATCGAGTCTATACAAACTATATGATGTCTATATCGAGTATATACAAACTATATGATGTCGATATCGAGTCCATACAAACTATATGATGTCTATATCGAGTCGATACAAACTATATGAAGGCAATATCGAGTCTATACACACCATATGATGTCGATATCGAGTATATACAAACTATATGATGTCGATATTGAGTATATACAAGCTATATGATGTCGATATCGAGTCTATATGAACTATATGATGTCGATATCGAGTCTATACAAACTATATGATGTCGATATCGAGTGTATACAAACGATATGATGTCAATATCGAGTCTATACAAACTATATGATGTCGATATCGAGTCTATACAAACAAATGATGTCGGTGTAGAGTCTATACAAATAAATGATGTCGATATTGAGTCTATACAAACTAAATGATGTCGATATCGAATCTACACAAACGATATGATGTCGATGTCGAGTCCATACAAAATATATGATGTCGATATCGAGTCTATCCAAACTATATGATGTCGATATCAAGTCGATACAAACTATATGATGTCTATATCGAGTCTACACAAACTATATGATGTCAATATGGAGTCTATACAAACTATATGTTGTGGATATCGAGTCTATTCAAACAAAACGATGTCGATATTGAGTCTATACAAACTATATGATGTCTATTGAGTCTATACAAACTATATGATGTCGATACTGAGTCCATACAAACTATATGATGTTGATATCGAGGCTATACAAACTATATGATGTGGATATCGAGACGATACAAACTATCTGATGTCGATATCGAGTCTACACAACCTATATGATGTCGATATCGAGTCTATACAAACTATATGATGTCGATATCAAGTCTATACAAACTATATGATGTCGATTTCAAGTCTATACAAACTATATGATGTCGATGTCAAGTCCATACAAACTATATGATGTCGATATCGAGTCTATACAAACTATATGAAGGCGATATTGAGCCTATACAAACTACATGATGTCGATATCGAGTCTATACAAACTATATAATGTCTATATCGAGTCTATACAATCTATACTATATGTATATATGATGTCGATATCGAGTCTATCCAAACTATATGATGTCGATATCGAGTCTATACAAACTATTTGATGTCGATATGGAGTCTATACAAACTATATGTTGTCGATATCGAGTCTATTCAAACAAAACGATGTCGATATTGAGTCTATACAAACTATATGATGTCTATTGAGTCTATACACACTATATGATGTCGATATTGAGTCCATACTAACGATATGATGTCGATATCGAGTCTATACAAACGATACGATGTCGATATTGAGTCTATACAAACAATACGATGTCGATATCGAGTCTACACAAACTATATGATGTCGATATCAAGTCTATACAAATGATATGATGTCGATGTCAGGTCCATACAAACTATATGATGTCGATATCGAGTCTATACAAACTATATGATGTCGATATCGAGTCTATACAAACAATACGATGTCGATATCGAGTCTATACAAACTATATGATGTCGATATCGAGGCTATACAAACTATATGATGTCGATATCGAGTCTATACAAACGATATGATGTCGATGTCAAGTCCATACAAACAATACGATGTCGATATCGAATCTATACAAATGATATGATGTCGATATTGAGTCTATACAAACTATATGATGTCTGTATGGAGTCTATACAAACTATATGATGTCTATATCGAGTCTATACAAACTATATGATGTCTATATCGAGTCTATACAAACTATATGATGTCCATATCAAGTCTATACAAACTGCATGATGTCTATATCGAGTCTATACAAACTATATGATGTCGATATCGAGTCTATACAAACTATATCATGTCTATATCGAGTCTATACAAACTATATGATGTCTATATCGAGTATATACAAACTATATGATGTCGATATCGAGTCCATACAAACTATATGATGTCTATATCGAGTCGATACAAACTATATGAAGGCAATATCGAGTCTATACACACCATATGATGTCGATATCGAGTATATACAAACTATATGATGTCGATATTGAGTATATACAAGCTATATGATGTCGATATCGAGTCTATATGAACTATATGATGTCGATATCGAGTCTATACAAACTATATGATGTCGATATCGAGTGTATACAAACGATATGATGTCAATATCGAGTCTATACAAACTATATGATGTCGATATCGAGTCTATACAACAAATGATGTCGGTGTAGAGTCTATACAAATAAATGATGTCGATATTGAGTCTATACAAACTAAATGATGTCGATATCGAATCTACACAAACGATATGATGTCGATGTCGAGTCCATACAAAATATATGATGTCGATATCGAGTCTATCCAAACTATATGATGTCGATATCAAGTCGATACAAACTATATGATGTCTATATCGAGTCTACACAAACTATATTATGTCAATATGGAGTCTATACAAACTATATGTTGTGGATATCGAGTCTATTCAAACAAAACGATGTCGATATTGAGTCTATACAAACTATATGATGTCTATTGAGTCTATACAAACTATATGATGTCGATACTGAGTCCATACAAACTATATGATGTTGATATCGAGGCTATACAAACTATATGATGTGGATATCGAGACGATACAAACTATCTGATGTCGATATCGAGTCTACACAACCTATATGATGTCGATATCGAGTCTATATAAACTATATGATGTCGATATCAAGTCTATACAAACTATATGATGTCGATTTCAAGTCTATACAAACTATATGATGTCGATGTCAAGTCCATACAAACTATATGATGTCGATATCGAGTCTATACAAACTATATGAAGGCGATATCGAGCCTATACAAACTACATGATGTCGATATCGAGTCTATACAAACTATATAATGTCTATATCGAGTCTATACAATCTATACTATATGTATATATGATGTCGATATCGAGTCTATCCAAACTATATGATGTCGATATCGAGTCTATACAAACTATTTGATGTCGATATGGAGTCTATACAAACTATATGTTGTCGATATCGAGTCTATTCAAACAAAACGATGTCGATATTGAGTCTATACAAACTATATGATGTCTATTGAGTCTATACACACTATATGATGTCGATATTGAGTCCATACTAACGATATGATGTCGATATCGAGTCTATACAAACGATACGATGTCGATATTGAGTCTATACAAACAATACGATGTCGATATCGAGTCTACACAAACTATATGATGTCGATATCAAGTCTATACAAATGATATGATGTCGATGTCAGGTCCATACAAACTATATGATGTCGATATCGAGTCTATACAAACTATATGATGTCGATATCGAGTCTATACAAACAATACGATGTCGATATCGAGTCTATACAAACTATATGAAGTCGATATCGAGGCTATACAAACTATATGATGTCGATATCGAGTCTATACAAACGATATGATGTCGATGTCAAGTCCATACAAACAATACGATGTCGATATCGAATCTATACAAATGATATGATGTCGATATTGAGTCTATACAAACGATATGATGTCGATGTCAAGTCCATACAAACAATACGATGTCGATATCGAGTCTATACAAACTATATGATGTCGATATCGAGTCTATACAAACTATATGATGTCGATATTGAGTCTATACAAACAATACGATGTCGATATTGAATCCATACAAACTATATGATGGCGATATCGAGTCTATACAAACTATATGATGGCGATATCGAGTCTCAACAAACTATATGATGTCTATATCGAGTCTATACAAACTATATAATGTTGATATCGAGTCCATACAAACTATATGATGGCGATATCGAGTCGATACAAACTATATGATGTCGATATTGAGTCTATACAAACAATACGATGTCGATATTGAATCCATACAAACTATATGATGGCGATATCGAGTCTATACAAACTATATGATGGCGATATCGAGTCTCAACAAACTATATGATGTCTATATTGAGTCTATACAAACTATATAATGTTGATATCGAGTCCATACAAACTATATGATGGCGATATCGAGTCGATACAAACTATATGATGTCTATATCGAGTCTATTCAAAACCATATGATGTCTATATCGATTCTATACAAACTATATGATGTCGATATCGAGTCTATACAAACTATATGAAGGCGATATCGAGTCTATACAAACTATATGATGTCGATATCGAGTCTATACAAACTATATCATGTCTATATCGAGTCTATACAAACTATATGATGTCTATATCGAGTATATACAAACTATATGATGTCGATATCGAGTCCATACAAACTATATGAAGTCAATATCGAGTCTTTACAAACTATATGATGTCAATATCGAGTCGATACAAACTATATGAAGGCGATATCGAGTCTATACACACTATATGATGTCAATATCGAGTATATACAAACTATATGATGGCGATATTGAGTATATACAAGCTATATGATGTCGATATCGAGTCTATATGAACTAAATGATGTCGATATCGAGTCTATACAAACTATATGATGTCTATATCGAGTCTATACAAACTATATGATATCTATATCGAGTCTATACAAACTATATGATGTCGATAACGAGTCTCTACAAACTATATGAAGGCGATATCGAGAGTATACGAACTATATGATGTCGATATCGAGTCCACACAAACTATATGATGTCGATATTGAGTCTAAACAAACAATACAATGTCGATATCGAGTCTATACAAACTATATGATGTCGATATCGAGTCCATACAAACTATATGATGTCGATATCGAGTCTATACAAACAATACGATGTCGATATCGAGTCTACACAAACTATATGATGTCGATATTGAGTCTATACAAACAATACGATGTCGATATCAAGTCTACACAAACTATATGATGTCGATATCAAGTCTATACAAATGATATGATGTCGATGTCAAGTCCATACAAACTATATGATGTCGATGTCGAGTCTACACAAACTATATGATGTCGATATCGAGTCTATACAAACAATACGATGTCGATATCGAGTCTAAACAAAATATATGATGTCGATATCGAGGCTATACAAACTATATGATGTCGATATCGAGTCTATACAAACAATATGATGTCGATATCGAGTCTATACAAACTATATGATGTCGATATCGAATCTATACAAACGATATGATGTCTATATTGAGTCTATACAAACGATATGATGTCGATGTCAAGTCCATACAAACAATACGATGTCGATACCGAGTCTATACAAACTATATGATGTCGATATCGAGTCTATACAAACTATATGATGTCGATATCGAGTCGATACAAACAATACGATGTCGATATCAAGTCTATACAAACTATATGATGTCGATGTCAAGTCTATACAAACTATATGATGTCGATATCGAGTCTATACAAACAAATGATGTCGATATTGAGTCTATACAAACCATGTGATGTCTATATGGAGTCTATACAAACTATATGATGTCGATATCGAGTCTCAACAAGCTATATGATGGCGATATCGAGTCTATACAAACTATATGATGTTTATATCGAGTCTGTACAAACCATATGATGTCTATATCGATTCTATACAAACTATATGATGTCGATATCGAGTCTCTACAAACTATATGAAGGTGATATCGAGAGTATACGAACTATATGATGTCGATATCGAGTCCACACAAACTATATGCTGTCGATATTGAGTCTAAACAAACAATACAATGTCGATATCGAGTCTATACAAACTACATGATGTCGATATCGAGTCCATACAAAAACTATATGATGTCGATATCGAGTCTATACAAACAATACGATGTCGATATCGAGTCTATACAAACTATATGATGTCGATGTCAAGTCTATACAAACTATATGATGTCGATATTGAGTCTATACAAACAATACGATGTCGATATCGAGTCTACACAAACTATATGATGTCGATATCAAGTCTATACAAATGATATGATGTCGATGTCAAGTCCATACAAACTATATGATGTCGATATCGAGTCTTTACAAACTATATGATATCGATATCGAGTCTATACAAACTATATGATGTCGATATCGAATCTATACAAATGATATGATGTCGATATTGAGTCTATACAAACGATATGATGTCGATGTCAAGTCCATACAAATAATACGATGTCGATATCGAGTCTATACAAACTATATGATGTCGATATCGAGTCTATACAAACTATATGATGTCGATATCGAGTCGATACAAACAATACGATGTCGATATCAAGTCTATATAAACGATATGATGTCGATGTCAAGTCTATACAAACTATATGATGTCGATATCGAGTCTATACAAACTATATGATGTCGATATTGAGTCTATACAATCTATATGATGTTGATATCGAGTCCATACAAACTATATGATGGCGATATCGAGTCTATACAAACTATATGATGTCTATATCGAGTCTATACAAAACCATATGATGTCTATATCGATTCTATACAAACTATATGATGTCGATATCGAGTCTATACAAACTATATGAAGGCGATATCGAGTCTATACAAACTATATGATGTCGATATCGAGTCTATACAAACTATATCATGTCTACATCGAGTCTATACAAACTATATGATGTCTATATCGAGTCTTTACAAACTATATGATGTCAATATCGATTCTATACAAACTATATGATGTCGATATCAAGTCTATACAAACTATATGAAGGCGATATCGAGTCTATACAAACTATATGATATCTATATCGAGTATATACAAACAATATGATGTCGATATTGAGTCCACACAAACTATATGATGTCAATATCGAGTCTTTACAAACTATATGATGTCAATATCGAGTCGATACAAACTATATGATGTCTAAATCGAGTCTATACAAACTATATGATGTCTATATGGAGTCTATACAAACTATATGATGTCTATATCGAGTCTATACAAACTATATGATGTCTATATCGAGTCTATACAAACTATATGATGTCCATATCAAGTCTATACAAACTGCATGATGTCTATATCGAGTCTATACAAACTATATGATGTCGATATCGAGTCTATACAAACTATATCATGTCTATATCGAGTCTATACAAACTATATGATGTCTATATCGAGTATATACAAACTATATGATGTCGATATCGAGTCCATACAAACTATATGATGTCTATATCGAGTCGATACAAACTATATGAAGGCAATATCGAGTCTATACACACCATATGATGTCGATATCGAGTATATACAAACTATATGATGTCGATATTGAGTATATACAAGCTATATGATGTCGATATCGAGTCTATATGAACTATATGATGTCGATATCGAGTCTATACAAACTATATGATGTCGATATCGAGTGTATACAAACGATATGATGTCAATATCGAGTCTATACAAACTATATGATGTCGATATCGAGTCTATACAAACAAATGATGTCGGTGTAGAGTCTATACAAATAAATGATGTCGATATTGAGTCTATACAAACTAAATGATGTCGATATCGAATCTACACAAACGATATGATGTCGATGTCGAGTCCATACAAAATATATGATGTCGATATCGAGTCTATCCAAACTATATGATGTCGATATCAAGTCGATACAAACTATATGATGTCTATATCGAGTCTACACAAACTATATGATGTCAATATGGAGTCTATACAAACTATATGTTGTGGATATCGAGTCTATTCAAACAAAACGATGTCGATATTGAGTCTATACAAACTATATGATGTCTATTGAGTCTATACAAACTATATGATGTCGATACTGAGTCCATACAAACTATATGATGTTGATATCGAGGCTATACAAACTATATGATGTGGATATCGAGACGATACAAACTATCTGATGTCGATATCGAGTCTACACAACCTATATGATGTCGATATCGAGTCTATACAAACTATATGATGTCGATATCAAGTCTATACAAACTATATGATGTCGATTTCAAGTCTATACAAACTATATGATGTCGATGTCAAGTCCATACAAACTATATGATGTCGATATCGAGTCTATACAAACTACATGAAGGCGATATTGAGCCTATACAAACTACATGATGTCGATATCGAGTCTATACAATCTATATAATGTCTATATCGAGTCTATACAATCTATACTATATGTATATATGATGTCGATATCGAGTCTATCCAAACTATATGATGTCGATATCGAGTCTATACAAACTATTTGATGTCGATATGGAGTCTATACAAACTATATGTTGTCGATATCGAGTCTATTCAAACAAAACGATGTCGATATTGAGTCTATACAAACTATATGATGTCTATTGAGTCTATACACACTATATGATGTCGATATTGAGTCCATACTAACGATATGATGTCGATATCGAGTCTATACAAACGATACGATGTCGATATTGAGTCTATACAAACAATACGATGTCGATATCGAGTCTACACAAACTATATGATGTCGATATCAAGTCTATACAAATGATATGATGTCGATGTCAGGTCCATACAAACTATATGATGTCGATATCGAGTCTATACAAACTATATGATGTCGATATCGAGTCTATACAAACAATACGATGTCGATATCGAGTCTATACAAACTATATGATGTCGATATCGAGGCTATACAAACTATATGATGTCGATATCGAGTCTATACAAACGATATGATGTCGATGTCAAGTCCATACAAACAATACGATGTCGATATCGAATCTATACAAATGATATGATGTCGATATTGAGTCTATACAAACTATATGATGTCTATATGGAGTCTATACAAACTATATGATGTCTATATCGAGTCTATACAAACTATATGATGTCTATATCGAGTCTATACAAACTATATGATGTCCATATCAAGTCTATACAAACTGCATGATGTCTATATCGAGTCTATACAAACTATATGATGTCGATATCGAGTCTATACAAACTATATCATGTCTATATCAAGTCTATACAAACTATATGATGTCTATATCGAGTATATACAAACTATATGATGTCGATATCGAGTCCATACAAACTATATGATGTCTATATCGAGTCGATACAAACTATATGAAGGCAATATCGAGTCTATACACACCATATGATGTCGATATCGAGTATATACAAACTATATGATGTCGATATTGAGTATATACAAGCTATATGATGTCGATATCGAGTCTATATGAACTATATGATGTCGATATCGAGTCTATACAAACTATATGATGTCGATATCGAGTGTATACAAACGATATGATGTCAATATCGAGTCTATACAAACTATATGATGTCGATATCGAGTCTATACAACAAATGATGTCGGTGTAGAGTCTATACAAATAAATGATGTCGATATTGAGTCTATACAAACTAAATGATGTCGATATCGAATCTACACAAACGATATGATGTCGATGTCGAGTCCATACAAAATATATGATGTCGATATCGAGTCTATCCAAACTATATGATGTCGATATCAAGTCGATACAAACTATATGATGTCTACATCGAGTCTACACAAACTATATGATGTCAATATGGAGTCTATACAAACTATATGTTGTGGATATCGAGTCTATTCAAACAAAACGATGTCGATATTGAGTCTATACAAACTATATGATGTCTATTGAGTCTATACAAACTATATGATGTCGATACTGAGTCCATACAAACTATATGATGTTGATATCGAGGCTATACAAACTATATGATGTGGATATCGAGACGATACAAACTATCTGATGTCGATATCGAGTCTACACAACCTATATGATGTCGATATCGAGTCTATACAAACTATATGATGTCGATATCAAGTCTATACAAACTATATGATGTCGATTTCAAGTCTATACAAACTATATGATGTCGATGTCAAGTCCATACAAACTATATGATGTCGATATCGAGTCTATACAAACTATATGAAGGCGATATCGAGCCTATACAAACTACATGATGTCGATATCGAGTCTATACAAACTATATAATGTCTATATCGAGTCTATACAATCTATACTATATGTATATACGATGTCGATATCGAGTCTATCCAAACTATATGATGTCGATATCGAGTCTATACAAACTATTTGATGTCGATATGGAGTCTATACAAACTATATGTTGTCGATATCGAGTCTATTCAAACAAAACGATGTCGATATTGAGTCTATACAAACTATATGATGTCTATTGAGTCTATACACACTATATGATGTCGATATTGAGTCCATACTAACGATATGATGTCGATATCGAGTCTATACAAACGATACGATGTCGATATTGAGTCTATACAAACAATACGATGTCGATATCGAGTCTACACAAACTATATGATGTCGATATCAAGTCTATACAAATGATATGATGTCGATGTCAGGTCCATACAAACTATATGATGTCGATATCGAGTCTATACAAACTATATGATGTCGATATCGAGTCTATACAAACAATACGATGTCGATATCGAGTCTATACAAACTATATGATGTCGATATCGAGGCTATACAAACTATATGATGTCGATATCGAGTCTATACAAACGATATGATGTCGATGTCAAGTCCATACAAACAATACGATGTCGATATCGAATCTATACAAATGATATGATGTCGATATTGAGTCTATACAAACGATATGATGTCGATGTCAAGTCCATACAAACAATACGATGTCGATATCGAGTCTATACAAACTATATGATGTCGATGTCGAGTCTATACAAACTATATGATGTCGATATCGAGTCGATACAAACAATACGATGTCGATATCAAGTCTATATAAACGATATGATGTCGATGTCAAGTCTATACAAACTATATGATGTCGATATCGAGTCTATACAAACTATATGATGTCGATATTGAGTCTATACAAACAATACGATGTCGATATCGAATCCATACAAACTATATGATGGCGATATCGAGTCTCAACAAACTATATGATGTCTATATCGAGTCTATACAATCTATATGATGTTGATATTGAGTCCATACAAACTATATGATGGCGATATCGAGTCTATACAAACTATATGATGTCTATATCGAGTCTATGCAAAACCATATGATGTCTATATCGATTCTATACAAACTATATGATGTCGATATCGAGTCTATACAAACTATATGAAGGCGATATCGAGTCTATACAAACTATATGATGTCGATATCGAGTCTATACAAACTATATCATGTCTATATCGAGTCTATACAAACTATATGATGTCTATATCGAGTCTTTACAAACTATATGATGTCAATATCGATTCTATACAAACTATATGATGTCGATATCGAGTCTATACAAACTATATGAAGGCGATATCGAGTCTATACAAACTATATGATATCTATATCGAGTATATACAAACAATATGATGTCGATATTGAGTCCATACAAACTATATGATGTCAATATCGAGTCTTTACAAACTATATGATGTCAATATCGAGTCGATACAAACTATATGATGTCTATATCGAGTCTATACAAACTATATGATGTCTATATCGAGTCTATACAAACTATATGATGTCTATATCGAGTCTATACAAACTATATGATGTCTATATCGAGTCTATACAAACTATATGATGTCCATATCAAGTCTATACAAACTGCATGATGTCTATATCGAGTCTATACAAACTATATGATGTCGATATCGAGTCTATACAAACTATATCATGTCTATATCGAGTCTATACAAACTATATGATGTCTATATCGAGTATATACAAACTATATGATGTCGATAACGAGTCCATACAAACTATTTGATGTCTATATAGAGTCGATACAAACTATATGAAGGCAATATCGAGTCTATACACACCATATGATGTCGATATCGAGTATATACAAACTATATGATGTCGATATTGAGTATATACAAGCTATATGATGTCGATATCGAGTCTATATGAACTATATGATGTCGATATCGAGTCGATACAAACTATATGATGTCGATATCGAGTGTATACAAACGATATGATGTCAATATCGAGTCTATACAAACTATATGATGTCGATATCGAGTCTATACAAACAAATGATGTCGGTGTAGAGTCTATACAAATAAATGATGTCGATATTGAGTCTATACAAACTAAATGATGTCGATATCGAATCTACACAAACGATATGATGTCGATGTCGAGTCCATACAAAATATATGATGTCGATATCGAGTCTATCCAAACTATATGATGTCGATATCAAGTCGATACAAACTATATGATGTCTATATCGAGTCTACACAAACTATATGATGTCAATATGGAGTCTATACAAACTATATGTTGTGGATATCGAGTCTATTCAAACAAAACGATGTCGATATTGAGTCTATACAAACTATACGATGTCTATTGAGTCTATACAAACTATATGATGTCGATACTGAGTCCATACAAACTATATGATGTTGATATCGAGGCTATACAAACTATATGATGTGGATATCGAGATGATACAAACTATATGATGTCGATATCAAGTCGATACAAACTATATGATGTCTATATCGAGTCTACACAAACTATATGATGTCAATATGGAGTCTATACAAACTATATGTTGTGGATATCGAGTCTATTCAAACAAAACGATGTCGATATTGAGTCTACACAACCTATATGATGTCGATATCGAGTCTATACAAACTATATGATGTCGATATCAAGTCTATACAAACTATATGATGTCGATGTCAAGTCTATACAAACTATATGATGTCGATGTCAAGTCCATACAAACTATATGATGTCGATATCGAGTCTATACAAACTATATGAAGGCGATATCGAGCCTATACAAACTACATGATGTCGATATCGAGTCTATACAAACTATATAATGTCTATATCGAGTCTATACAATCTATACTATATGTATATATGATGTCGATATCGAGTCTATACAAACTATTTGATGTCGATATGGAGTCTATACAAACTATATGTTGTCGATATCGAGTCTATTCAAACAAAACGATGTCGATATTGAGTCTATACAAACTATATGATGTCTATTGAGTCTATACACACTATATGATGTCGATATTGAGTCTATACAAGCTATATCATGTCTATATCGAGTCTATACAAACGATATGATGTCGATATCGAGTCTATACAAACGATACGATGTCGATATCGAGTCCATACAAACTATATGATGTCGATATCGAGGCTATACAAACTATATGATGTGGATATCGAGACGATACAAACTATCTGATGTCGATATCGAGGCTACACAACCTATATGATGTCGATATCGAGTCTATACAAACTATATGATGTCGATGTCAAGTCTATACAAACTATATGATGTCGATGTCAAGTCCATACAAACTATATGATGTCGATATCGAGTCAACGCAAACTATTCATACATGATGTCGATATCGAGTCTATACAAACTATATGAAGGCGATATCGAGTCTATACAAACGATATGATTTCGATATCGAGTCTATACAAGCTATATCATGTCTATATCGAGTCTATACAAACTATATGATGTCTATATTGAGTCTATACAAACTATATGATGTCTATATCGAGTCTATACAAACTATATGATGTCTATATCGAGGCTATACAAACTATATGATGTCTATATCGAGTCTATACAAACTATATGATGTCTTTATCGAGTCTATACAAACTATAGGATGTCTATATCGAGTCTATACAAACTATATGATGTCTTTATCGAGTCCATACAAACTACATGATGACGATATCGAGTCTTAACAAACTATATGATGTCTACATCGAGTCTATACAAACCATATGATGTCTATATCGAGTCTATACAAACTATATGATGTCGATATCGAGTCTATACAAACAAATGATGTCGGTGTAGAGTCTATACAAACAAATGATGTCGATATTGAGTCTATACAAACTAAATGATGTCGATATCGAATCTACACAAACTATATGATGTCGATGTTGAGTCCATACAAAATATATGATGTCGATATCGAGTCTATCCAAACTATATGATGTCTATATCGAGTCTATACAAACTATATGATGTCTATATCGAGTCTACACAAACTATATGATGTCGATATTAAGTCGATGCAAACTATATGATGTTGATATCGAGCCTATACAAACTATATGATGTCGATATTAAGTCTATGCAAACTATATGATGTCGATATCGAGTCTATATAAACTATATGATGTCGATATTAAGTCTATACAAACTATATAATGTCGATATTGAGTCTATACAAACTATATGATGTCAATATTAAGTCTATGCAAACTATATGATGTCGATATCGAGTCTATACAAACTATATGATGTCGATATTAAGTCCATACAAACTATATGATGTCGATATCGAGTCTATATGAACTATATGATGTCGATATTGAGTCTATACAAACTATATGATGTCGATATTAAGTCTATGCAAACTATATGATGTCGATATTGAGTCTATACAAACTATATGATGTCAATATTAAGTCTATGCAAACT